>NW_024424008.1:47349542-47353502 GCF_017311325.1 Ursus maritimus | reverse complement strand
CCCCACGGCCCTCCTCAAGTACTTGGCTGTTGTGTCCACTGGAAACCTTCCCAGCCTTCCCCTTCCTCCTTCCATCTCCTTCCACCCCTGCTGAGCACTTTTAATTTGCTTGGAATAATTGATTCTGTCTTCTTCTTGCACCTCATTTTCTGCTTGCTTTTATTTATCACTTTTAAACCTCTCCTTGATAGAAGCAGGCCCTGGTGTCTGCAGGGAGAAGGGAGAGTGGGGTGTGTCGCTGCTGTGTGGCAGACAGATGCACGGCGCCCTGGAATCCACCGGTTCCACTTCCCCGATTACCCCTGCCCTGGGGCTCTCATGGCTGTGACCTCAGTATCCAGAAAGCACCTGGTGTGTGAGAGGGTAATAAATAGCTGGACAGAATGATGAATGAATGAATGACAAAAGGAATGAATGAAATGCGCCTTGTCTTTTCCTGGTTCTGGCCTTTGTACCTGGCTCTCAGATGGCCAGTGCCCTCCCCTGCACCTCACCCCTACTCAGCATTCACCACAAGGTTCCAAACCTCCTTGCTCTGTGTCGTCCTCGCTGGTTACCAGTGGAAGTCGTCTGGTTCCAAACTCTCATTTCGTGAAAGAGGAAACGGACACTCCCAAGAGTCCCCGTTCCAGGATTGGCCCACAGCGGACCGAGGGCAAGAATTCCGATCTGGAAACTCCTTTGGAGCTGGGACTCCTTCTCTCGCCTGGGACTTTGTTGTTTTCTATTTTTACTGGTTGTTGTTTCTCCCCCCTACAGTTATTTAAGTTGTTGCTGGGGGATTGGTATTGGGTTATGGTTCTTTGGGACCCTTCACAAGATAGATGGCAGCGTTCGCTACCCAGTATTGGGCCTCCCATTAAGATCTGCCAGGGCTTATGATGATGATAGTGATATCTTGCACCTGAGAATTTCAGTATTGCATAGATATCCTGTAGGATTTTGCATGTAGAAGATAAAAGTCCCAGGGTCCTTTGGGAGCCAGAGAGCCTGGGCAAGCTGCAGCCTTCCATCTGCTTAGGACTGTGATAGAAATCTGCTGCTCTTCCCCGATACCCCTTACAAAGCATCCCCATCTGGGTGCCTTGGGTGGCTCGATTGCTTAAGCGTCTGCCTTCGGCCTGAGTCGTGGTCTCCAGGTCCTGGGGTCAGCCCAGTGTCAAGATCCCTGCTCAGCAGGGAGTCTGCTTCTCTCTCTCTCTCTCCCCCTTTGCCCCTCCTCCCTGCTCATTCTTGTTCTCTCTCTCCCTAATAAATAAATAAAATCTAAAAGGAAAAAAGAAAAAAAAGCATCCCCATCTTTCTCAGGAAAATGCTAATGCCCTTTAACCAAATTCTGAGTGGTCTGTATCACTGGTGTGCATGTTGGGAGTGGGGCTGGAGGATTGAGGCCAAAAGAACTTGAGGACCTCTTAATCCAGTCGGCCCTGTATGTGTTGCTGACCACCCATCGCCTGGACTGAAAACTTTGTGGGTTCCTATTTCGAATTCACTGGCCTTGGCTCAGGGGCTGTTCTCAAGTGTTTTAAGCCACCATCTCCTCCTTCGTCTGCTGCCCCCGGAGGAGTGGAAATCGGCCTGAGGCTGAGGTGGGTATACTGAAGCAGGAATGAGCGTTCCATGGGTTTGGGATTTTGTAGGCAGAGTCCCATCTGTGCTTGGCCCCTGGTACTTGTTTGTGCCTCGAGGGTCGGGGTGGGGGGTGTTCTGACAACATTTCCTCCCTCTTCTCCCTGCCCATCACCGTCTTCTGCTGATCTGATACAGCTGGGGAAGACACAGAACTCTCCAGAACTCCACAGAGTAGCTGCCCTCTGGACACTGACGGCTGTGGTGCCAGGCGAGAAGGGAACCCCCTTCACCCTGTGACCCCGGGCGTTGGGGGCATGACTGGGGGGAGGGGGCTGCAGTAGGACCAGGAGGCCTCTCTTCGCTCAGCTCACCTAGGGTGGCACGGAGCTACAGAGAAGCAAACAGTCCTACCACTGTCCCAGTGTGTCCCCCCCCCACTTGGGGAAGCCACGCGGCTGTGTGGATCAGAGCCACCTGCCAAGCTTTCCGGGCAGGCTGAGGGGTGCAAAGCAGAGCAAAGGAACTCCCCAGAAGGGGTTAGACCCCAGAGGCCTGGGTTTGCTCAGGTGAGATTCGGAGGCTTAGCCAAGTGCAGTTAGCACAGCCCCAGAGCCCCAGAGAGACGGCGGAAAGATGGGAAGTGGCCCCCGCTGCTCTGCAGAAGGGTGTCCCACCGAGGCAGCCTTGGCATGACTCCTGGGAGGGCTGATGGGCTCTGGCGGGGTGGTGACAAGTTTCAGAATTCGTTTAAAATTTACTTTTATTATTTTTCGCTGATGGATGGGAAAAAGAAATCAGTCTGGCAGCAGGCCCCAAGTTCAGCGTTGTTGTATGATGTGTGCCCGAGCCCTTCGTTAATGTGCTTTGTTGGTAGTGCTGGGGGAGGCGGGGTGCCAAAACCTCGGGTAGAGCCTCCTAGCGTGTTGGCACTAGGCAGAGCCTCGAGGTCCCTGTGTGAGCTCCTTATCTTACAGGTGGAGAAACTGAGGCAGAGAGAGGCAGTGACTGCCTGGAGTTGACACAGCCACTTTATGGCAGAGCTAAGACCAGACCCCCTCCCCCACCACCAGCTGCTACACTCTGTGGGAAGAGGAGGGCTAAGCCACTGGGCACAAAAAGGGAGCCTCTTCGTGTCTCCTTTGGTGGCTCATGGCGGTCATTAAAAACATGTTATTGAATTGAAAAAAAAGAATTGTTGGGCGCCTGGGTGGCTCAGTCACTTAAGCCTCTGCCTTCAGCTCAGGTCATGGTCTCAGGGTCCTGGGATCGAGTCCTGCATCGAACTCCCTGCTCAGCTGGGAGCCTGCTTCTCCCTCTGCCTGCTGCTCCCGCTGCTTGTGCCCTCGCTCACATGCGCGCGCTCTCTCTCTGTTAAATAAATAAATAAAATCTTAAAAAAAAAGAAAAAAGAAAAAAAACAATTGTTGAAACCTGTTCTCTTGGTACATGCTGACCCTTCCTTAGTTGTTGAAAGAGATCTTCAGTTTGGAAACCTCTCTCTCATTCTTCTCTCTCCTTGTCTAGAGCACAAGCTCCCCAAAGGAAGGGACTCCATGTACCATTTTATTTAAATAGTATAATAATAGTCTACTGATTAGCTATTCTGTACCGAGGACTTTAGATCAGTTATTCCCTGTAATCTTCACCAGGTCAGGAGGTAGGCGCTGTTATCCTCAACCCCGATGAGGAAATGGAAGTGCAGAGAAATGAAGTGATTTGCTCAGGGTCCTGTGCCTGGTTTGCGGTTGGGCTAGGATTTGAACCAGCATTTGTAGGTCTCAAAGAAAGACATGGGCAGGCAAGTGTTTTGCAGCATGCAAGTTCAGCAAGGGGGTGTCCTTGCAACATGCGCACGTCGGATTTGACCTGTGTGCAGAGAAGGCAGGGTGGGAAGACTCCGGCATGAGACTCTCAGGGGAGAGGGAGCGGTGCATTCTCACGTTGACAAGAACCCCCCCCCCCAGCCCAGGCCCCCTACTTGGGGGGAGTACCAGTGGAACCCGTGCCTGGCAGGAGGGAGCGGAGCCCTGCCCGTGGCTGCCGGCAGGAAGCACGTGGCAAGGAGGCTGCTGAGCAGAGGGCAGAGGACCAGGCAGGAGGTGCTGCAGTGCTATTACAATTTAAAAAGAAAAAAAAAAGGAAGAGGAGAAAAAAAAAAACCTTGGTGGTTCTTGGCTCTGAATCCCAATTTGCATCTCATCTGGGAGTCATTTGCATAGGAAGTCCTATCGGTAGCTTTATGAAATAAAATAAATAAAATGAATGGGCTGGTGAAGCTGCCAGGCAGACTCCCAAAGCCTGTGCTCTGAGAGGGAAGTTATTGCTTTGTTGGGTTCTCCTTCGAGTTCCCAGGAGCCTTTACTGCAAGGCTGTTTGGGGGGGGGGGGG
>NW_024424008.1:47119115-47349532 GCF_017311325.1 Ursus maritimus | reverse complement strand
GGGGGGGGGGACTGGGGGAGGGGCAGGGTGCAGCTCTTGAGGAAGCAGGCAGGTCAGGGACACAGGAGGGCGGCTGCCTGGACCCAGAGCAGAACAGCATCCTGCAGGCTTCTCCCGTCTTCCTGCCCCTCCCGTGCCAGCTCCTCTAGACTTCCGGGCTGGGTTCTGGGCCTGCTGACCGTCACTCCTCCAAGCTGAGGGAGCACAGTAGTCCTGGGGAAGCTTGTCTCCCATCCCGGAGACTGACGTGGTATGTTGGGAGCGGGGCCCAGGAGCTTGTACCTCCAGCACGCAGCTGGGGGCTGGGAGGTTACTGCTTGAGGACCCCTGCTCCAGGGGTGGGTGCTGACAAGATGCCCAGTGTTCCCCGCAAGGTGACAGCATCCTCGTTCCAGAGCAGCTGCATGCCACCCCCCCCCCCAAGCCCTGACCTCACACTGAGGTCTCTAACTTCCAGTGCCAAACCAGCAGAAGACCTTCAGATGGGCCAAGATCTGCCCAAGGTCGCTCAGCCAGGAAGCAGGAGAGTTTGATTTAAAATCTCCTTCTCGAGACTCAGAATCCTGCTGTGGTTTAGTAGGAGGTCCTTGAAGAAGAAGCCGCAGCTCTCCTGGTGGACTTGTGTGGTGGGGAGCGGAGGGCGTGACCGTGCAGGGGGAGTCATCGTAGGTATAGCCCCTGCTACGGTATCTGAGACTCGGCCGCTGGGGCGGGGACTGGAGATCTCTGCTCCTCTCTTGAGCCCGGCTCTTCTCACACTCGTGGGGAGTCTAACAAAGCTGGCCGGTGAATGACTTTTAAAAGGTCATTTAAATTTGTTTTTTCCTTTTAAAGTGACCCCACTTTTGTAAATCGATTATGTTTTCTAGACCTCCCTATGGCAGCTGGGGGGCCGGGGCGGGGAGCACGTAACTTTGCTGAGGGGCCAGGACTGGGACACAGTCTCCTGACCCCCCGTTCAGAGATCTCTTCACCGGTGCTTCTCCTTTGTTCTGCTCTCTGGTTCTGAAAACAGGAGAAAGGGGCACCTGTTGTCACTGTTTGCTCAGCCAAGGCACAGAGCATGGCAGTGAACAGGGACCCCCACCTGGCTTCTGGGCCGGTTCACCTTCTCTCCACAGTGCATCCTGGGTCGGAGGAGGCAGGAGCGCTGCAGGCCATGGCTGGAAGGTGCCCTTAAGGTGCCACCTCCTGGGCTTGCCCCTGCCCCCCCATCTTGCAGCCTGCAGGGGAAGTCATCCTGAGAGTGCAGGGTGCTCAGTGGGTGGAGGGGGGGCTCGCTAGTGCTCCACCTGTCACTGTTCATCTCACCATGTCCTTGGCAGGGGAGAGGCTGAGCAAAGGATGAGTGATTTGGCGAAGACAAGAAAGCTCTGGAGCTTTGCCTAGCTTTCCCTAGAGCAGAACAGAACTGCTTCGCCTGAGCCCTGCTCTGCATTCAGCCAGTTTAGGTGAATATCAGGAATGTGAGTGGCCTCCAGGGCACCTGGCTGGGGAGCCAAGGTGTATGCTGAATTCTGGGCCAGCAGTTGAACACTCAGGCAACAATGTGTGGGGTGTATGTGTACGTGTGTTCATGGGGGACAGAGGGAGAGGGAGTAAGTTAGGGGAGCTTTGCCTAGGGATGGGAATAGTAGACAGGTTATCAATACTGGAGTCTAGCCATTTGCCCTGTTGTCATTCACCAACTGCAGCCTCAGACAGGACATTTAATTTCAATGGCCCTCAATTTCCTCTTCTGTAAAATAGAGATCATAACCGTCCCAGCCAGTTGCGAGACAAAAGTAAAATAGGTAAGTGCGTCCCCGCTAGGTGTCAGGAGATCATTATCCTGACGATACTGAATTTGAATGAGAGGCCCCAGGCTCTGTTTTCATTTTGGGCTGAAAGAGTCGCTGCTTTCAATTCAACGAAGACATACTGAGTAGTTATTCTGCATCCAGCCCTGTTATCGATGCTGGAAGGGATTTGAGAAGGAAGATCCAGCTCCAATCCTTGTTTTCCAAAGTTTAGAATCTTGAGAGTTAGATGTCAGAAAAATGAAGACATCCGAATCTGGGTCTCGGCTTTGGCTTGTTACCATAAGCAGCTCTGTTGCTCTGTAATTCACATAGCCTGCAACTCGCCATTTAAAGTCAACAATTGAGCGGTTTCTAGTATGTTCACAGATGTATGCACCTATCACCACCATTACTTGTGGAACGTTTTCATCACCTCCAAAAAGAAACCCGGTTCCTCTTAGCAGTCATTCCTCAACCCCCTCATTCCTCCCAGCCCCTAGAAACCACGATCCACTTTCCATTTCTGTGGATTTACCCGTTGTGGGTATTTCAGACGAACCGTATCAGACAGGATGTGGCCTTTTGCATCTGGCTGTTTGTGTCCCATCACGATCTCTGGGCTCATGGTGTTGTAGCGTGTGCGAGGACGTCATGCCCTTTTATGGCTGAATAATATTCCAGTGTGTCGATAGGCCACATGTTACTTACACATTCACTGGTTAACGGACGTTGGAGTGTTTTCCCGCTTTTTGGCTATTGTAACACTGCTCTGAACATGCATGTACAAGTTTTTGTGTGGACCTGTGTTCTCATTTCTCTTGGGTATATTTCTAGGAGTGGAATCTCTGGGTTATCTGGTAATTCTGTGTTTAACTTTTTGAGGAATTGCCAAACTGTTTTGCAAAGGGGCTACACCATTTTACACTCCCGCCCTCCGTGATTTCTCCGCCTATCTTGTGTAGTTTTGATTTGCATTTCCCTAAAGGTATGTCAAATATCTTTTCATGTGCTGATTGGGCATTTGTATATCTTCTTTGGAGAAATACCTGTTCAGATCTGTTGCCCATTTTTAATTGGGTGATGTGTCTTTTTATTAAGTTGTGGGAGTCCTTTACGTATTCTAGACACAAGTCCCTTATCGTGTAGAGGATTTGCAGATCTCTTCTCCTTTATGTGGATTATCTCTTCCCTGTCTTGTTGGTGTCCTTGGAAGCAAAATATCTGAATCTGAATTGCGAAAAAAAAAAAAAGTCCATGTTAATTACATTGAAACCTCATTAATTTGGACTCTGGTAATTTGGAATTAGTCAGGGCAGAGGTTCAAAGTGCGTTCATTCTACGAACAGTGATGGAGACCGTTGGTGTCAAGGCCTGTGCCAGGCACCAAGGAGGGAGGGCTGGGTGGGGTGGTGCCTGCCTTTTCCGCCCACAGTCTGCAGCGTGGAGAACCCTTGCACATTATCCAGCCATCAAGGCTGAGCCCTGATGGCAGAGCCCCGGGGAAGGAAGAGCTAACGCTGCTATTCAGAAAAGGTTTACTAAGCAAATGAGCCCTGAAAACTATTTAGGAAAATAAAGTGCTTTTGAAGGCCCCTCAGTCCCCGGGATGGCTTTCATTTCTATGCTAACAGAAGATGCAGTTGGCCTGGTCCTATCCAGGGAGGAAATTTGGCTTGGTTGCTTCTGCTGCTGCTCCTTGTAGGGCCCAGGACATTCTCTCATCCTTGAACTTCATGATGACCTGGTGCGTAAACTGTTAGTGTCGCTATTGCTGTTTACAGACGAGGAAATGTTACTGGGGAAGTGACTTGCCCAAGGTGACAGCAGCTAATTGTTGGGTTGGGGTGTTGGAGGTGTTCTTCCTCCCGCATCGCGTTGCTGTGTTCTGTCTCCTGGATTCCAGCCCCGACCCGACACCAGCAGGGTAAACATGGTGTCTTCCCTAAGACAGGAGTGATGCTTCCTGGCCCGATGGGAAAGCTTGTCACCTACGTTACCCAGAATCAACATATGGCATCACTCTTGCAGCCTGAGGAACAAGCGTGTTGTTGGCCTCCCCTCTCCATCAGGCCTCACCCTCCAGCAATAGGCTAAGACTGCTTGCCCCCGCCTGCTGTCAGACGCTCCGTGGGTCCCAGTGGCTCCTGGCGCATCTCTAACTCTGACGGTCCAGTACTCTGTGGAGTCCTGATGTGGAAAAAATGTGCCACCCTCACAGGGAAGGAATCAGGGCTGCCTTCTAGGCTCAGGATCCAAAAGAAAACCTCTCTCTTGTTTTCACTTGTTCTTTGTTGCATTCTCTCCAGGATTTGAGTCCAAGCATAGTGTGATATTCATGAGTCATGCTGGACCCCAAATCATTTTTCTTCCCGCCAGTTCTTAAACTCTTAAACCAAGTTGACCATCACTCTTTTCTCTCAGGGCAAATGGCCTCTCTTGTGTCTTCGCAGTCACGCCAATGGATCCCAGTAGTCCCACCCCATGGATCTTCCAGATTTTCCATTGTCCTGATGTGAGCACACGGCTCAGATTCCGACCCTGGGACATGTGGGCAGTTTCATCATTTCAGAGGCAGGAAGCATGTTTAGTGGAGTGTCTGGGCTCACCACACCTGGGGCTGTGACCCGGGCAAGGCTGCCACGGGCACCTTCTCTGCAGGCTTTATGCGGCCTGCATAACTCAGCTCCCTTTCCACCTTTGCCTCTCACTGTACCAGACACCTGCAGCCAGACGTCCAACCTCTGCTCAGCTCATTTCCTGCCTGAAGAACACAGTTCAGTGGAGCTGATTTTTCTGCTCTTGAAGGAGGGACAGAATTCCACCCTTGAGTGAGCCCAGTGTACTTGCTCATCAGCTCAATGGCCCGTGAGTGTCTCATTGGTGGCACGGCGGCAGCATCAGATGGGGCTGCCTCCTCTCCCAGAGTGGGCCCGAGAGGCCCCTGGAGACACATCCTTGGCTATCAGGAGCCACCAGCCCTGCAGAGACACCAACAGATTCCCTGAAAGCAGCCTCTGGGGAGACAGAATGGAGAGGGCTGCTAGGCAGGGCCTGGCGTGTTTTGTGTACTGGGCCGTGATACCTGTCTTGAGGCTTTCTGGAAGGTGGTGTGGCCCACTGGAAGGAGAATGGGCTTCTTGCCAAAGCCTGGCTTTAGTTTTCTCTGGCAGTGTGTAAGAAGTCCTCTTACTTCTCTGAGCCTCAGGTAACTTATCTGTAAAATGTGGGTAATAGTACTACCCATCTCACGGGGGTTTAAGAGGCAAAACTATGTAACGTATGGAAAATTCCGAGGATGGTGCATGGCCCAGGGAGGCCTCAGTAACTGTTAGTCTCTCTTTATCCATCATCTGTCCACCTCCAAAGCTATAAAAGGGAGAAGCGCTCTGGGGTCAGGCAGCAGCAGTGAAACCTGTCTCCCAGCCCTCTCTGTTTTATTTTTGGGGTTCCAAAATAAGACTCCGTCTCCAGAAAGGAGGAGAGCTACATTTAAACACGGGTCTTCCCTCTCGGGCACGGAGCCACCGGTCTTCCTCCCTCTGCGGTGACCAGAGGGCCGTTACCAAGTCTCACTTGTCTGTGGAGGAGAGGTTGGATGGGGGGACATGCGGATTCCACGGGGGTCCTTCTCTCGGACTTGCGGCGACAGGCTTTCTCCCCTCCCACCTGCACTGGATGCAGTTGGAAAACAAGAAGGGAACCTGTAGCCTCGGGCTTTTCCACCAGAGCTCTCCTTGGCAGTACCTTAATGGAAGATTTTGCAAATTCCTTACAACGTATGGAATTGACAGCGTGGAGATGGGTATCATCACCAGCAGTGGGGAGCCATGCAGAATATGTGGCATTCCCTGTAGCCCCTCACTTCACTGGAGGAATGATCTCCAGCACCAGCAGTCCAAGCTTCAGGATGGTGTAGCCCTGCATGCAGGATGAAGGTTGGGCTGAGATGCCTGCCAGGGGAATTGTCCTCGGCCTCCTGGAGACCCCTGCAGATCCATGTTCCTGGACATCCCTTACTCTCATTGCAACATGATCGCTGCTCCTTCCCCCACCCTGGAGCAGGGCAGCACGTTGTTCAGTGCAACAGGACGCAGCACGGCTGCAAGACCTCCCCTCCACTCCGCCCCCACCTTTGGCTATCTGCCTTGCTTTTCTCAGTCTGAGGACCTAGGGGGGCTCCGTGCCTAACATCTGCGTTTCTGAAGTGCTTCAGCAAACTAGCTGCTTGATGCTGGAGACTTCTGAGGACCTCTTCATGCTTTGCCTGCATTGTCTTATCCCGAAGGCTCTAAGCCAGCACTGCACAAATGTTAAAAGAAGCCAGCACTAAACCTATAGAGTCTAGTAGGGTATGACCTGCTTTGGAGTAAAGGGTACCATGGTCACCTAAGTTTGGGAAATGGTGCATGTTATATTCCACTCTTAGCAGCACCGAATCAGGGCCTCAGCAAGGCCCAGGACTGTCACGAGGCCTCTGAGAAATCCTGCCGTGAAGACAACTGCTTAGCTTTGTTCCTTGGAATTATTTAAATATCAAACCTGGAACACTTAATAACAGTTGAGTCTCTCTCAAATAGATAGGCCATATATGACATAGAGTGAAACATTGCAGAAGATAAAGGGAGTAGCTGAAGATAATCACCGGATGTTAATTGGTCTACATAGGCATAAGTAAGTGAGGATGTCTTGGGTGTCTTACCTAATAACGTCTCATGGGACACTGCTGTTCCACAAAGTGCAGCCTGGGTAATGCTGCTTGTATGCAATTCACTCATTTACTTTATTAAAAGATTTTATTTATTTATTTATTTAAGGGGGCAGGGGAAGAGCAGGGAGAGAGGGACAAGCAGACTCCGTGCTGAGCGCAGAGCTTGACCTGGGGCTCAATGCCATGACCTTGGGATCATGACCTGAGCTGGAATCGAGTCAGCAGCCCCACTGACTGAGCCACCCAGACGCCCCTGTTTGAATGCAATTTAGAGAGCACCTAATTGCCAGGCACAGCGTGAGGCACATGGGATACAGTGGAGAACAAAACAAACGTGGTGGTGTGGGCCCTAACGTGGCAGGAGGACTAGCAAGGAGACAGGACAAACACTTCGCAATAGGCATGTGCCATGTGTTACAGAAGGGTGGGCCCAGGGCCCGGGGGATGGGGATGGTGAATAGCACCGGCACATTATCTTGTCTAGGGGGTCACAGATGACCTTCCTAAGACATTGCTATTTATTGTGAAACTTTTTTTTTGATGTAAAGTTCGATAATTCATTATTTGCATATAACACCCAGTGCACCATGCAATACGTGCCTTCCTTAATACCCATCACCAGCCTATCCCATTCCCCCACCCCCGTCCCCTCTGAAGCCCTCAGTTTGTTTCTCAGAGTCCATAGTCTCTCATGCTTCATTCCCCCTTCTGATTACCCCCCCTTTCTTTATCCCTTTCTTCTCCTACCAATCTTCCTAGTTCTTATGTTCCATAGATGAGAGAAACCATAAGATAATTGTCTTTCTCTGCTTGACTTATTTCACTTAGCATTATCTCCTCCAGTGCCGTCCAAGTTGCAGCAAATGTTGAGAAATCGTTCTTTCTGATGGCTGAGTAATACTCCATTGTATATATGGACCACATCTTCTTAATCCAGTCATCTGTTGAAGGGTGTCTCTGCTCCTTCCACGATTTAGCTATTGTGGACAGTGCTGCTGTGAACATTGGGGTGCATATGGCCCTTCTCTTCACTACGTCTTTATCTTTGGGGTAAATACCCAGTAGTGCAATGGCTGGATCATAGGGTAGCTCAACTTTTAACTTTTTAAGGGACCTCCACACTGTTTTCCAGAGTGGCTGTACCAACTTGCATTCCCACCAACAATGTAGGAGGGATCCCCTTTCTCCACATCCTCTCCAGCAATTGTTGTTTCTTGCCTTGTCAATTTTTGCCATTCTAACTGGCGTAAGGTGGTATCTTAGTGTGGTTTTGATTTGAATTTCCCTGATGGCTAATGATTTTGAACATTTTTTCATGTGTCTGTTAGCCATTTGTATGTCTTCATTGGAAAAGTGTCTGTTCATATCTTCTGCCCATTTTATGATTTGTTTATTTGTTTCTCGTGTATTGAGTTTGAGAAGCTCTTTGTAGATCTTGGATACCAGTCTTTTATCTGTAGTATCATTTGCAAATATATTCTCCCATTCCGTGGTCTGCCTCTTAGTTTTTTGACTGTTTCCTTGGCTGTGCAGAAGCTTTTTATCTTGATGAAGTCCCACAAGTTCATTTTATCTTTTGTTTCTCTTGCCTTTGGAGATGTATCATGAAAAAGGTTGCTGTGGCCGATGTCGTAGAGGTTGCTGCCTATGCTCTCCTCTAGGATTTTGATGGATTCCTGTCTCACATCGAGGTCTTTCATCCATTTAGAGTTTATCTTTGTGTATGGTGTGAGAGAGTGGTCAAGTTTCATTCTTCTGCATGTAGCTGTCCAATTTTCCCAGCACCATTTATTGAAGAGACTGTCTTTTTTCCACTGGATGTTTTTTCCTGCTTTATCAAAGATTAGTTGCCCAAAGAGCCGAGGGTCCGTTTCTGGGTTCTCTATTGTATTGTGAAACTTGAAACGTGAGGATGGCTGGCCGGACAAGAGAGGGGGAGAGGAGAACTTTCTGGGCAGAGGAAATAGGATGTGCCAATGGCCAGAATTGAGAGCTGCTTTTGGTTGCAAGTAACAGAAAACCAAACCCAAAGCAGCTTAATGGATAAGAAAATACATCGGCTTTCACAACAGGAAGGGTACAGGTGGGCGGGCGTCGTTGTTGGTTGTCTCCGTGAAGGCGGCAGAGACTCAAGTTTTTTTCCATCTCTCTTTTTTTTTATATAATTTTTATTTTGTTATATTAGTCACCATACAGTACATCCCCAGTTTTTGATGCAATGTTCCATGATTCATTATTTGCTTATAACACCCAGCGCACCATGCAATACGTGCCCTCCTTAATACCCATCACCAGCCTATCCCATTCCCCCACTCCCCTCCCCTCTGAAGCCCTCAGTTTGTTTCCCAGAGTCCACAGTCTCTCATGGTTCATTCCCCCTTCTGTTTACCCACCCTTCATTCTTCCCTCGTTTTTCTCCATCTCTTGACTCGGTTGGCCATGGCATCGGCTTTGTCCTGAGGTTGGCTCCCCCTCATACTGTGGGCTTTCAGTAGCAATTTTTTCAAGTCTATCAGGACTGAGAACCAGGCAGAGTTCTCTCTCTGCAAGTTTTAATGGGCCAATTTGGAGCAACCTAACCACCCTGAACCAATTATTGTCACAGGGGAATGCCTGGCTCTGAATGGCTTAGTCTGGATTCTTACAAGAAAAACACTGGTAAGGGATTCCTGCGCTTGACTTAGACCAGAAATCACCAAACTTTCTCCATAAAGGGCTAGATAGTAAATATTTTTGGCTTGGTGGGCCATACAGTCTTTGCAAATGGTGCTTTGTAGCACAAAAAGCAGCCACAGACAAAACCCACTTAGGGTGAGCCTAGCAGTGTTCCAATAAAACTCTCCTTATGGATATTAATATTTTTATATTATATCATTTTCATGTGTCATGAAATAGTCGTCTTCTTTTGATTTTTTTTCCAACCATTTTAAAATGCCAAAATTCTTGGCTTGCTGGTCATCCGAGAAACCTCACAAAAAATGGGTGGCAGGGGGCGCCTGGGTGGCACAGCGGTTAAGCATCTGCCTTCGGCTCAGGGCGTGATCCCGGCGTTACGGGATCGAGCCCCACATCAGGCTCTTCCGCTATGGGCCTGCTTCTTCCTCTCCCACTCCCCCTGCTTGTGTTCCCTCTCTCGCTGGCTGTCTCTATCTCTGTCAAATAAATAAATAAAATCTTTAAAAAGAAAAAAAAATGGGTGGCAGGCTAGATTCAGCTCACGGGCCACGTAACACGCTGACCTCGGACTGAGATGAATCAGCACTCATTCCTGGAGCAGGGTTCAGTCCCTAAACCACGATGCTGTACACAGGGTGGGAGGGGTGGAATGGATCGGGAGTCAACCTCAGGGTCCTTCACAGGTACTTTTGAGGGTCTGCGGGAAGTCCAGTGGCTCGACTGTGGAGACCGAGCATTTCAGCATCAGGGCCACGCCTCATGGTACACAAAGCCTTCGTGAACAGCTCATGGGCAGCCCTTCCCTTCTCCCTGCCTGGGGGCCAGCCCGACGCCTTCCCAGCTTAACTAAGATACCATTTGAAGGATTCATTTTGGAAAATTGTGGCTGGGTGATCTCCCTGTCATTTCCCAGTAACGTCAAAATCCATGCATGTTAGCAGGGTCTTCGTGAACACAGGGCCCCCACCTTTGTTGCCAGACCCTAAGGAGTGGCTGCAATTAGTAAGTAGTCACTGGAACACTCACCAGGTTTGCAGCCCCCCTGGGTGCAGTAGGGGAAGCAGAAAGAGTTGAATGATTTTCCTTTATAGCGAAGGCGTGGCATGCAAAACAAACACACAAATCTTTCCAAACTCTGCAGCACGGAGCCACCCGGATGACAGTGGCATGATAAAACGACCTCAAGCCCAGCATCTATTTATGCCACACAGTGAAAGTTAATGAGGGCTGACCCCCAGCAAAACTGGAAGTCAACCAACGTGCAGCTTCGGGCTCCAGCCACCCTTTCGGAAGATGTGTTTCCTCTGTCAGTGGCGAACTCTTTCCCAGCCCCATCACCCTATCAGGCTCTCTGTCCTCTCTGACCTTGCTCCATCCTTTATAAACAAGGACCCGTCCTTGGCCAGTCCCACTGGAGACCGGTTGGCGGGGTGTACTTTGTTTGGAATTTCAGTTGTGTTTCTTTCTCACGTTGTGTATACGTTTTGGTATTTTATGCTTAATTTTATATTTTACGCAATGAGACTTTGTCTCTGGAGCAGATAATTTCAGGCCAAAGCAAGCGCGTGTTGGGGATTGATCTGGAGCTGGGAGAGAAAGGGCAGAAATCACAGCAATATTAAACAGTGTTTGGGTTTTAACTTCATTGTTTATAGAGTGCCCGTGCATACATGCACACACACATGCACACGCACGTGCACACAGTTTCTCACAAAACCCTGTAAGGTAGTAAGGCTATGACAATGTTGTCACCATTATACCCATTTTACAGGTGAAGAAACTGAGGCTGAGAGACTAGAAGTGCTGAGTTGCTCTGTAGCTAGTGTGTTGGGACAGAGAGTTGAGAGTTGAACTAGAAGTTCAGACTGTGTCAAAATGTATGCTTTTTCCATTGAGATGCTGCCCTTTCCTAGCCTCCGGCCATCCTCACTTCTCTCTAAGTCTTCTGTTCATCAGGACAGCGTGAAGATAAATCTAGTTAGGAACTTTTATAACTAACTGATTCATGTAGATAATCCCAAGGCTGATTGGGCTATAGCTATTGAAGTTTTGTCCATCCTCCTTCCCTCTCTTCCTCTTTTCCTCCCTCCCTTCCTTCCTTCTTTCCTTCCTTCCTTCCTTCCTTCCTTCCTTCCTTCCTTCCTTCCTTCCTAGCTCTTGGGGATAGGAATAATAAACACTGTGAATATGTGCTGTCACTGGCTTCTAGTCATTCATTTATTCAATCAGCATTTGTTGGGCACCTACCACATGCTAGGCTCTGTGCTAGATACTAGGGATGTGAAGAGGAGAACTATATTCCCCAGCCTCTCGTAAACAGACGATGACCATGCAATGCCTAAAGATAGGGATGGATATTCGGGCAGGAAACAGTGGCTCATGGGAAAGGGCATCCAACCCAGTCTCAGAAGGTCAAGAAAGGAGTTGGTCCAAAAGCTGAATTTGGTGAATAGGCCAGAATATGCAATTAAAAGACATCCACTCAAAGCAGGAGTGTGTACGTGCATGCGTGTATGTGTGTGTGGTGTGTGCGTGTTTTACACGGGAGAAATGAGAGCATGTTATATTCTAAGCGGAAAGAGGGATGGGAAGGTGGAGTTACAAGAGAAAACATGTGAGGAGTGGAGAAGGGTCGGAGCTAGGAGATTGCTGGAAGGACTTTTTTTTTTTTTTTTGGTTAAGATTTTATTTATTTATTTGACACAGAGAGACAGCCAGCGAGAGAGGGAACACAAGCAGGGGGAGTGGGAGAGGAAGAAGCAGGCTCCCAGCAGAGGAGCCTGATGTGGGGTTCGATCCCAGAACACTGGGATCACGCCCTGAGCCAAAGGCAGATGCTTAATGACTGAGCCACCCAGGCACCCCCATGGAAGGACTGGTCTTAACAGGTGAGGGGATCTCTTCCCTTTGGACAGTAAAGAGAATTGGTATAAATATTGATACATTCATTCACTCATCTAGTCATATTAACTCATTACATCTGTATTGAATGCTGTGATGTGCCAGCATTACTATGCTAGGTAATGAGGATATAAAGTTGAAAATAATGAATTCAGTACATATTTGCCGAGCATCTATCTACTGTGTACCATCCTAACAATAATAGCAATATGTATTAAGTGTTTATCGTGGTGTTGTTTTCATTTGAAGATTTTAGCATCTATTATTTCATTTAATCATCATAACGGTGTATGCTAATGTTATTACAATTTTTAGATGGTTAAACTGAGATGTAGAGATTAGGTAACCTGCCCGATGTTACATAGCTAGTAAGTGGCAGAGGTAGGCTTTGAGCCCAGGCAGCCTGTGCTCTGAAGCCCGTGCTTGTAAGCACTGAGTATGCTATCTCAAGAAGCTTGCAGGCCCAGGGGGGTGGACAGATGTGCAGGCAAACAATTAAAATACAACAGATGTCTATTTCTGACAGTATGGTTGACTAGATAAACTGAAGACTCCTCTCCCAGAAAATACCAAAAAGTACTGGATCAAATATAATAACAAACCTTTGAACACTAGCTGAACAAGAAGGAAAGTAAGGAAAACCACAAGGGACTAAAAATGAAGAGAAAGCAGAAAAGCAAGTGGTAAGCATGTAAATTGATGCTGTGGCAGCTTGGAGTGGGGATGGGGGGTGGGGTATTGCTAGTCTCCAGATTCAAGGAGTTTGGATTTCATTGGCCATGAAGAGGTAGGAGGCAAGACCTTGGAACTGCGTAAGAGAGAGGGGGAGAACTGAGAATCCCACATAAAGACGATGCCCTCAGTGAAAATGGGACTTATAAAATAGCCCACTCTTAAGCACAGGGTGATAACTTGGGCACTGAATGAGAAAAAATGGTCTCTCTGAGACTTTATAACCACGGGGTACCCTTAATGGGTTTGAGGTTTGAATTTATACTTCCTGCTGGCCCAAGAATTACCAAGTTGCAACATCGATATAAAAAGTGATAACAGGCTGGTAATGCTCCTGAAGTTTCTCATAAGCTAAGCAGAGCTCCACAAATGGACAAATCTTGAACCCTGGCTGCAAAGGATTTCCACAGATAAAGCCCGTGTACAGGAGTTAGCAGGTGCAACAGATGTCAGGATTAGACCCTCAAGAAGTACAACTCCGAAACAGTATGTTAGACCAGGTGGACTTAACAGACATTTACAGAACAATCCATCCAGCAGCAGCAGAATACGCATTCTTCTCAAGGGCACATTGGACATTTTCCAGGATAGATCATATGTTAGGCCCCAAAACAAGTCTTAATAAATTTGAGAAAGTTGAAATCATAGCAAGCATTTTTTTTAACCATAATGGTATGAAACTGGAAACAAGTTACAAAAACAAAACTGGAAAATTCATGAATATGTGGAGATGAAAAAACATACTATTGAACAACCAACAGGTCAAAGAAGAAAATTAAAGAGAAAAAATATCTTGAGACAAATGAAAATGGAAATACAATATACGAAACCTGTGGGATGCAGCAAAAGCAGTTCTAACAGGAAAGTTTACAGTGATAAACCCCTACATTGAGAAAAAAGAAGGATCTCAAAGAAACAATCTAATTTAACAACTCAAGGAACAAGAAAAAGAAGAACAAACTTAGCTCAAAGTTAGTAGAAGAAAAGAAATAACAAAGCTCAGAGCAGAAATAAGTGAAATAGAGATGAAAAAGATGGTAGAAATGATCAGTGAAACTAAGAGTTGGTTCTTTGGAATGATGAAACAGACAAAGCTTTACCTACTCTTACCAAGAAAAATAGAACTAAAAAAAAAATTAGATATGAAAGAGACATTACAGCTGATACCACAGAAATACAAAGTAGCATGAGATTACTACCAACAATTACACACAAATTGGATAACCTAGAAGAAATGGGTAAATTCCCAGGAACATACCATTTACAAGACTGAACCATGGAGAAATAGAAAATCTGAACAGACCAGGTACTGGTAAGGAGATCGAATTAGTAATCAAAAACCTCCCAATAAACAAAAGTCCAGGACCAGATGGCTTCTGCGGTAAATTCTCCCAAACATTTGAAGAATTAATACCAACCCTTCACAAACTCTTCTAAAAAGTAGAAGAGGAGAGAGCATGTCCAGTCTCACTTTGCAAGGCTGTACCTCATTACCTGAGACCAAAATCAGACAAGGACACTACAAGAAAAAAAAATTATAAGCCAATATCCCTAATTAATGTAGATGCAGAAATCCTCAGTGTGACATTTGCAAACTGAATTCAATAGTACATTAAAAGGATTGTACATCATGATCAAATGGGATTTATTCCAGGGATGCAAGGATAGTTCAATGTCTGCAAATTAACCAGTATAATATATCACATTAATACAAGGAAAGGCTAAAAATCATAGGATCATTTCAGTAGATGCAGATATCCTTTCATGAATAAAAACTCAACAGACTGAGTACAGAAGAAGCGTACCTTAACATAATAAAAGCCATATGCGACAAGCCCACAGCTAACATCATACTCATTGGTGAAAAGCTGCAAGATTTCCTCTAAGATCAGGAATAAGACAAGGATGCCCATTCTTATTACTTTTGTTCGGCATGGTACTAGAACTCCTATCCAGAGTGATTAGGCAAGAAAAAGAAATAAAGGGCATCTAAATCAGAGGAAGAAATAAAATTATCTTTATTTGCAGATGACAAGATATTATATATAGAAAACCCTAAAGACTTTGCCCCAAAAAAACCTGTTAAAACTATAAACAAATTTAGTAAAGCTGCAGGATACAGAATCAACATACAAAAATTTATCGCATTTCTGTACACTAGCAGTGACCTATCAAAAAGCAAAATTAAAATAATTTCATTTATAATAGTATCAAAGAATAAAATACTTAGGAATAAATTTAGCAAAGATGGTGAAAAATCTGTACACTGAAAACTACAAGAAATTCATGAAAGAAATTAAAGAAGACAAATGGAAAGATGTTCCGAGCTTGTGGGTTGGAAGAATTAATATTGTTGTAATACCCATACCACTCAAAACAATCAATAGATTCAGAGCAATTCCTGTCAAAATTCCATGGCAATTTTTACAGAAATAGAAAAACAATCCTAAAACTTGTATGAAACTACAAAAGATCCCGAGTAGCCAAAGTAAAAAGCTGGAGGCTTTATACTCTATTTCAAACTGTATTCCAAAGCTATAGTGATCAGAACACTGTAGTACTGACTTCAAAATGGTCACATAGATGAATGGAACATAATAGCTAAAAATAAACCCATGCATATATGGTCAATTAATTTCTAAGAAAGGAGCCAAGAATATAGTCTCTTCAATAAATGGTGTTGAGAAAACTACAGCCACACGCCAAAGGATGAAACTGGACTTGTGTTTTACACCAGACATAAAATTAACTCAAAATGGATTAAAGACTTAAATTTTAAGAATTGAAACTCTAGGGTCGGTGGGTATCTCAGTTGGTTAAGCATCTGACTCTTGATTTCAGCTCAGATCATGATCTCAGGGTCATGAGATCAAGCCCTGTGTTGGGCTCCATGCTGGTACATGGAACCTAATTGGGATTCTCTCCCTATCCCGCTCCCTCTTTCCACCCTGTCCTCTTTCTCCCTCTCTCTAAAAAAGAAGAAAGAAAGAAAGAAAGAAAGAAGAAAGAAAGAAAGGAAGAAAGAAAGAAAGAAAAAGAAAACAGAGGGTAAACTCCTTGACATCGATCTTTGTAATAATTTTTTGGGTTTGAGACCAAAAGCAATGGCAACAAAATTAAAAACACAGTTGAGACTACATCAAACTAAAAACCTTTTGCAAAGAAAACCATCAACAAAATGAAAAGACACCTTGTAGAAGAGGAGAGAATATTTTCAAATCATATTCATAAGGGGTTAATATCCAAAATATAGAAAGAACTCCCACAACTCAATAGCAAAACAAAACAAAATAACCCCAATCTGATTAAAATTGGGCAGAGGAACTGAATAGACATACAAATGGCCAACAGGCAGTCTGAAGGCAGAATTTCTTCTTCCTTGGGAATCTTAATTTTTTTCTTATGAGGCCTTCAACTGATTGAATGAGGCCTACCCACATTATGGAAAGTAATCTGCTTTATTCAAAGTCTGTTGATTTAAATGCTAATCACATCCTAAAAAATGTATTCACAGTGACATCTAGATTGGTATTTGACCAAATATCTGGATACCATCACCAACCTGACATACAGAATTAACCGTCACAAAGTGGGACCTGATAGTCAATATTCTATGATCGGGAAGGCTAGGTAGGAGAGTGTGGAGTCAGAGATGCAATGGTAGGATCGAGGCAAAGGGTTAGTGAGCCACATGGTGGCTCAGCTGAGGGTGGGTGAATGAATGAATGGATGAATGAATGGATGAAAATCTAAGTGACACAGACAGACTAGCATGCTTGGCCCCTTTGCCACTGATGGAGAGGCGATAAAGAGGTAGGTACAGGTGGAGTTGGGGGAGGAGGATGAGGGAGCCCAGCGGTTGGTTCCTCCTTCCCACCCCCTTCTCTGCCCTGGGCACCCTGGGGTGGTTTATGTTTTCAGTATTTTTAACTTCATTTGAGTTGGTATCAGATGAGGGGCTTGTAACATGGCAGCTCCTTATCCCATGTTCCAGAACGTCCCTGGGCCTCTACTTCTTTGCACCTGATCTGTTGATGAGCCTGGGATCCCAGCTTCCCAGAACCTTCTGTGGATTGAAGAATCTGAACTCTCACATGTGAAACCACATAGAAGCCACACAGAAGCTCCCCTAAGAGGGAAAACGTGTGTGGAGGAAAATGTTGGGGATGTGCCAGAGATGCAGCTGGAGTTGGGCGGCTGAGGGGAGGAGAGTTAGTCTCCGCTCTTCCCTTTGCCACCTGTGTGACTTGAGCAGACCTAGGCTAACAGTCCTTGCCCCTTAGACCTCGCCAGATTATCTAAGGATCTAATGAGTTCACTTTGTAAATTATAAAACATGACAACGACAGGTACTATTTGTAGATGCTTAACGTACGCACAGAGCATAGAAAAGGGGAATTTCCATCGTCCCGGTTGGAGTGGGATGGGGTATGATGAGATGCTGACGTCATCTCAGGGAAAACCTTTCCCAAGCACCTGCTGGGTACATGATATGCGGCTGCTTATTTAAACCCCTTGGCAACCCTAATGACAACCATTGGGTCAGGCAAACCAAGTACGTTGCCTGAGGGCAGACACTGTGTGGTGGAGCAGAAATTGGAGCTTGGGAGGGCCTGACCGTCTCCCAACCACACACCGTACCCCGTTGGGGTATTTGTGAAGTGTTCTTATTGTTGTCGTGAGGGCCTGGAGATGTAATGCACGGCATAGTGATTATAATCAACAGTGCTGTCCTGTAAACTTCCAAGTTGCTAAGAGACTAGATCTTCACTGTTCTCACCACGAAGAGGGGTGGTGAGTGCTGGTGGTGCTTGCTGACACTGCAGTGGTTATCATACTGCAGTACCAGAATGTCTTCACCCACGTGCCCTCCGCCGGAAACTAGCACCATGTGCTATGTCAATTATGTATCCATAACAAAAAATAAAAATGAAATAGCGTCGTTCGGGTCAGGCCGAGCCTCTTTTGCTACCTGGTTGTTACTAGGTAGACAGTAGACCACATGATCCAATGGCAGGCTGGGAGGACTTCCCTGAGAAGGTGCTTTGGTTTGTCTGCAAACCGGGCCATGATGGCCTTCTTCTTCTTTCTTCAATATTTTATTTATTTGAGAGAGAGAGAGAGCATGAGCTGGGGGAAGGGCAGAAGGAGAGGGCGAAGCAGACGCCCCACTGATCAGGGAGCCCAATGTGGGCTCGATCCCAGGACCTGGAGGTCACGACGGAGCTGAAAGCAGATGCTTAACTGACTAAGCCACCCGGGTGTCCCTAAGGCCTTCTTATTAAGTGTGTTAACGAGGGACACTTGGGTGGCTCAGTCAGTTTTGTGGCCAACTCTTGATTTCAGCTCCGGTCATGAGATCGAGCCTTGTGCTGGGTTCCACGCTGAGCACAGAGCCTGCTTGGGATTCTCTCTCTCCTTTCCCTCTGCTCCTCCCCCCACTTGCTATATATATATATAAAGAAAGAAAGAAAGAAAGAAAGAAAGAAAGAAAGAAAGAAAGAAAGAAAGAAAGAAAGGGTTAATAATACTTACTAAACATGTCAGAGAAAGGCCAGCCTCCAAGTGTTTTCCAGGCGCTAAGACCTGCCCTGAATTGTCAGTTCTGGTATGGCCGTGTAGACGCCGCTGCAGTGCCCTCTGACGAGTTCATGAATTAAACATGTGGGGGGGTGGCTGGTAAAATGGACCCATGCTCGTGTCTCTGCTGCGCCTCTGGGACCCACGTGGGACACAGTGGCAGGCAGGCAGGCAGGCAGTGGCCCAGAGCTGGAGAGAGGGCTGTGTGTCCCCTCGCAGCTGGGGGCTGGCCTCTACGCAGTCTCCCGCCCACTGGGCTT
Organism: Ursus maritimus; assembly: GCF_017311325.1. Taxonomy (NCBI): domain Eukaryota; kingdom Metazoa; phylum Chordata; class Mammalia; order Carnivora; family Ursidae; genus Ursus; species Ursus maritimus. Next base: position 47,330,894 of record NW_024424008.1, on the reverse strand, counting down.
TGCAGAAGCGGATCTGAAGCTCCCCTTCCTTTTTGCCAGACCTCATTAGGCCACCTAAAGGATTAGTGGCCTTTACAGAAGTGACAGCCTCCACCTCTCCTCCCGTCTCCGTCGCCAAGGTGGGAGGCTCGCCCGATGATCTTGAAGGGGAATTAGGCTGCGTGAGTGACCTACCGCTGTGTAACAGATCTTCCTGAAACTTAGTGACTGAAAACAGTGTTTGTTATCTTGTGCGATTCCTGGGGGGCAGGAATCCAGGAGCCACTTAGCTGGGTGGTTCTGGCTCAGAGTCTCCCACAAGGCTGCCGTGGAGGTGTTGACCGTGGCCACGGTCAGCTCCAAGCTCACACACGTGGCTGTTGGCAGACCTCGGTTTCTTGCTGGCTGTGGACTGGAGGTTTTAGCCCCTGACCATGTGCGTCTCTCCGTAGGGTTGGTCACAGCACAGCAGCTCGCTTTCCCCAGAGCGGGAGGGGTGAAGGTGGTGGTGGTGGTGGTGCCTCCCAGTCCCACCCTGAGACAGACCACAGTGTGAGAAGTGACATCCATCACTTCTGTCAATTGCTATCGGGCAGATCAGCCCCCGGAAGGTGTGAGGGGTATGAATGCCAGGAGGCTGAGATGGTCAGGGCCACCTGGGGGCTGGCTAGCACACAGCCTAGCAGAGACTTGTACTGGGAGAGCTGCTAGGGAACTAGAAACTTCACCTGGAGGTCCGCCCTACGATTCTAAAGATGTTGTTACAGGTTTCTCAGCTAGTACCTTTGAGATCAGGTTCAAGTCCCTTCAAATGGCCTAAAAGCCCCCTCACAGCCCACCCCCCTCATCACCAACAACTCCAGCTTCATTTTCTCCCTTCTTTCCAATCACCCCAGGTCCCAGCTTGGGACAACTTGGTTTCATGTCTCTGCCTGTGGACCAGGAATTTCCCTTCCCCAGCCAGTCACTTGTATTTCACAACCCAGTTTAACGGTCTCCTGCTTTGTGAAGACTTCCTAGTTGACCCCCCAGAAAGAGGTCTCCCCCTGCACTCCAGCATCACTGTGTATACATACCTCTCCTACAGCACCCACTCATTCCACATGGGTGAGTATTGCTCAAGACGGAGCCGCGAACACAACAGATAAGATTCCTGCCCTCACTGAACCCTCCCGTTCATTGACTGACATTGCGGTGGGGACCCACACACCACAGAAAAGCAAGGAAGTGCAGAGTGTGCTGGATACTGATAAGTGCTATGGACCAAAATAAAGCACAGTAGGGTGAGGGAGAGGGTAAGGGACAGTGGGGACAGGGGGCTCTTTCTTGCTGGGTGCTCAGGGAAGGCTTGCTGCTACTGCGACACAGAGCAGAGACCGGAAGGACATGAGGATTGACTTGGGGGGCTATCTGGGGACAATGTTCTGGACCTATCATGTTGGAATATTTGCTTTCACTTCTACGTGTCGTTTCTGTATGCTGCTCGAGGGCAGGGACCGGGACTATGTCAGCTCCGCAACCCCCTTGCTTGGCATAGTGTCGGTGTTCATCAGAGGCTTGAGGACGATGAATGTCCTTTTGGTAAGTGGGGGCTGACATGGGAGAGAGACAGGATCGGACACGCTGCAAACTCCCACAGACTCCGGGAGGACTGATGGGGGAGAAAACGAAGAGCCAGAAATTTGTTTTGAGGATTAAGGGCTCGCTCCGTAGACGTCCCTGTGTTTTATAGACAGGGGTGAAATGAACGTGAATTTAAATGAAGACTTTAGTCTGTCTTTAATGATGCAGTTATTAGACTGCATTTGGCAATGCGTCCCCTGACATAAAGTTTTAAAATCAGCCTTTTCAAACACTAAATTACCCTTTGGGTCTGCCAGCTCTAATGATAAATAAAGTGCAAGTTGACCTCATTACCATCAGATTCATGGAGTGGGTTAACGTCTGGTAGATTAACCAGTCCTGGGTGCCGAGAAATGAAAGCTACAAAATGATAGATTTTGCTGGAGAACCAGGGGCTGGAGCCACATTTGCAACCAAGTTCATTACACAGGGGTGGATGAGCCTTTGTTTCTAGTCAACAGGAGCTCAGATCCCTCCACACTCTTGTAACAGATTGGCCTGCGGGTGCCCTCGGCTCAGGCAGTTCTGGAGTAGCAGACCCTTTGGAGGCAGGGAGGGGAGAAAGCTCTGACTTGGAAGAGGTGGGGCAAGATGTCTTTGTGAGTCCAGAGAGCAGGTTCCCTGGGAACCCTGTGCTTTTGGAGGGGTCTGTCCAGCCCTGCATGGGAAGCACCCTGTTGCTCGTCTGTCAGACTGGGGAGGGGTGAGTGCTTGCATGGTAGAAGGCGGCATCAGAACCTCCTTTGTGTGTTCCTTCAGGAGGGAGGGAAGGGCTTCAAGAAAGGTGTAGTTGACTGGAAATGGTTCTTCTTTCCCCCCTGAGACATCCCTGAGAGGTGTGAGTCTCATGACGCAGAGGAGGGAACAACCGCCTTCGGAGGAGATGGTCCATAGGCCTGTGTGAGCCAAGAAGAAGGCAGAGTAGAGGAGAACCCCCACAGGCCTGTCTCTCCTCATCCTGAAAGCCTAGACAGGCAGGGTGGTCAGGACAGGGCAAAGGAGGGGAGACAATATCAGGAAGGTGTCCCCTTTCAATTACAAATACCCTGGTGGGCTGGTGGTGAAGGAAGAGAGAGAGTTGAGTTGATTGCCAGCCAAAGGCAGGAAGACATGGATGCCTCGTATTGGCCACCAGACATTCTAGAACATGGAGGCCGCTGTGCTTGCTGGGAGTGAGAACCTGGGCCCAGAGTCACACAGATCTGGATTCAAAGTCACAGTGAAAGTGGTCAGGTGATTAAGGGGTCTATGTTCTTTGTTATCGCCTGTAAAATAATAACAGTAATGCCCACCATATAGGGTGTGGCATGCAAACGTTAAGAGGAAATATATGCAAACTGCCAGACACATGGAAACATCCAGAAAATAGTGATTTTCCCTAAATCGTGAGAGAGGAATCTTCCTCAAGTCAAGTAATTCCTTCTCTTCCTTCCTTCCTCCCAACTAGCTGGCTACTGTTTATACATCACTTAGCACATAAAAGGTGATTTACTACAGAGAACATTCTAGGAGAAGCATTGTGATATACTGGGCAGCATATTGTAGTGGAGCAAAGGATCTGATGTTTACTTTTAATCTCTCGACACGTCAGCTGCGGGTACATGAGTTGGTTTAATCTTTCTGGGGTTCTGCACGCTCATCTATGAAATGGGAATGGCAATATTTTACTATTATCTCCTAGATTATTACACGGTACAAATGAGGTCAGACATGTGAAAGTGCTTTATAATCTATAAAAGAAAACAGTTCTTTGGGGGCGCCTGGGTGGTTTAGTTGGTCATGCGTCTGCCTTCAGCTCAGGTCATGATCCCAGGGTCCTGGGGTCCAGCCCCACACTGGGCTCCCTGCTCAGCGGGGAGTCCGCCTCTCCCTCTCCCTCTGCCCCTCCCCGTACTGTGCTCTCTCTTTCTTTTGCTCTCAAATAAATAAATAAATAAATAAAATCTTTTTTTAAAAAAAAGAAAACAATTCTTTGTATTTAAAAAAAATCACTTTTAGTTGTGGTAAAATGCATATAACGTAAAGTCATGTTAATCATTTTTATGTGCGTAGTTTGGTGGCTTTATGTCCATTCACACTGTTGTTTTTTTGTTTGTTTAAAGATTTATTTATTTTAGAGAGTGAGAGAGAGCAGGGGAAGGGGCAGAGAGAGGGGGATAGAGAGAGAATCCTCCAACAGACTCCCGCCGAGCATGGAGCCCGACCTGGGGCTCGATCCCAGGACCCTGAAATCATGACCTGAGCCAAAACCAAGACTTGGATGCTTTACCAACTGAGCCACCCAGGTGCCTCCATTCTCACTGTTTTGCAACCATTACCACCATCCAATCTCTGGAACACTTTTCGTCTTGCAAAACTTTGTACCTATGAGCAATAACTCCTCATTCCCTGCTTCCTCTAGCCCCTGGCAACCACCTTCCTACTTTCTGTCTTTATGAAGTTGGACGCTCTTAGGTACCGCATACAGGTGGAATCGTACAGTATTTGTCTTTTTGTGTCTGGCTTCTTTCATTTAGCATAATGTGCTTAGGGCTCATCCATACTGTAACAACTATCAGAATTTCCCTCCTTTTTAAGGGTGAATAATATTCCATTATATATATATATATTCCATTATATATATATTCCATTATATATATATATGCCACATTCTGTTTATCCAGCCAATGGACACTTGGATTGCTTCCATGTTTTAGCTATTGTGAATAATGCTTCTGTAAATATGGGCATACAGATATCTCTTTGATATATACCCATATACATCAGACTCTTGAGATATATACCCGGAGGTGGAATTGCTAGATTGTATGGTAATTCTGTTTGTAATTTTTTGGGGAACCATCATACTGTTTTTCACTGTAGCTGCACCATTTTACATTCCCACCAAAGGGCACGAGGGTTCCAGTTTCTCCACATCCTCACCAACACTTGTTATTTTCTGGGTTTGGTTCTTTTTAAATTTTTCTTCTTGCTAATAACCATCCTCATGGGTGTGGGGTGAAAAGAAGTCACAGTATTAGTGGTTCGTACAAGCACTTGACTTCCTTGTAGCTTGCCTCCTTCAAAACAGAAAACAGAGGGATTTTTAAACAGAGTTATTAAGAGGCGATCCCTCCCTGGTAGAGGTCATGGTTTGGAAGGGAACTGAGACTCTCACACGAGTCTGAAGAAGACCTGTGTGATGGTTGGGCGGTGGGGAGGGGTCCGTTTGCCTGGGGTGACCACTGAAAGTATGTGTGAGAGTTAGTTTCCTTTTTTTTTTTTTTTATTAAAGATTTTATTTATTTGACAGAGAGACAGCAGCGAGAGAGGAAACGCAAGCAGGGTGAGCGGGAGAGGAAGAAGCAGGCTCCCCAGCAGAGGAGCCTGATGTGGGGCTCGATCCCAGAACGCCGGGATCACGCCCTGAGCCGAAGGCAGACGCTTAATGACTGAGCCACCCAGGCGCCCCTGTGAGAGTTAGTTTCTGAGCCAGACTTTGAGAAACTGGGTTTTTAATACATAGGGACTGCAGAGGAGGGATGGAGTCATGGAGAGCCTCCAAATGGAAATAGCGTGATCGGAGACATATCTTAGAAGGAATCAAGATTGTTCAGAGCATGGTCCCTGGATTAGCAGTATTAGCAGCTCCTGGTAAATTGTTAGAAATGAAGATGCTTGGGTGCTTCCCACACCGATACTGAATCAGAAACCCTGGGAGTAGGACCTGGCGGTCTTTGTTTTCATACCCCCCAGGGGTGTCGGGTGCAAGCTCAAGTTCGTTCAGAGGAGTCAAAGCACTTGAAGCTGGGTGTGGGTTAGAGGCTAGTTGACACAGCGTAGAGCTGGGTCAGGGAGTTTCAGGCTCTGCTTACAGCCCTCTGGTGACTGCCCGTTGCAGCCCGAATGAAATTAAACTTCTCATTACGGCCCACAGGGCATTATGACCCCTTCTGTCCCTCTCTTCACCTCCCCTCCTTCCACCCCTCTCGTCATTTGCTACACTCCAGCCACAGAGCGCCAGCACCTACAGTATCTGGAGGCATTTGGGGGGTGTCACACCTGGGGAAGGTGTTCCTGGCATCTAGTCGTAGTGCCCCCAATTTACTGTGACCCCCAGGACAGCCGCCTACAGCAAAGAACCATCCAGCTCCAGATACCAGCAGCGCTGAGCCTGAGAAACACAGCTCTAAAGTTGGCTGCTGGTGGCAGGAATGGAAAGAAAAAAAATGAATATTTCTGTTCAGCAGAGTAAGATTTTGTCTCCATCTGTGCCTACCATTGTGACTTTAAATCTTTTTCTTAACAGAATCAGAAGACCGCAAGCATAGAAAATTCCTCTGGGAGTGTCGTGTGCCATGCTTTTGTCCTGTTTCCTTGGTGCCTATCTCGCACTCTTGCTAATCCTGCGTTTTTCCTTCTTCCCCTCTCCCTTTCTCTTTCCTCCTTCTTCCCTTCATCCTTTATTCGTCCTCTGTCCTCTTGCCTTTTTTTTTTCCCTTTTTCCTTCTGCTCCCTCTCTTCCTTCTCTCTCTCGGTTAACTGCTCATTATGAAGATTTGAAGTTTAGTGGGTTTATGGTCTCAGTCCTTAATTTTTAAAGCAGGTAATTGCACAGTCTATACTAAATTAAATTTACTAGCTTTTTACTTCTGTGGCATATGGCATCTGAATGGGGTTGCCTTTTATCTCCTGCAGGTTAGTGCTATTTCTTTTCCCTGGTCCCTCTGTGCATTTTGGATATTCTGATGACAGCCACTAAGCAGCTCTTCCAGCCAACAACACGTCTTTAGGAGACTCAGCTGGTCAGCGTGAGGTTGCCGAGACCAAGACCTGGTCTGCCGAGTTCTGCCGTGGAACCTGGGCAGATGTCCCTGTTGGAGGGCGCCCCTTGATGTCTTGGGGTGCTTCTTTGGGTTCTAAGTGACAAGGGCCGCTGCTCTTCCCCAAAGAGGCCACTCCACTCCTCCTTGCTATGCCTCCACAAAGCACTGCGTATACAGTTCCCCACGGATACCCTGAGGTGCCCATGGGCACCTGCTGAAATCGAAATTAGTCTCAAGGAGAAATAGGGTGCATATAGTGTGTTTTTGAGGGAAGGCAGACCTGAGAGGTATTTGTTTGGTGAGGCGCCACAGAGGATGTTTGAGACCTCTCTAGACTATGTGGGAGGTGCTGGCCTTGGGGCGGCTGACCGGGAGTGAGACAGAGTTCCTTACCTACATTCTAGATGTAGGCTCCACGGGAACTTTGCTTTCCAGCACAGAGAACAGGGACTGTCCTCCCCAATCAGAAATAGTCATTACAATGTGAGTTAGAAGTTTGACACATTTTGTTGATATGAAGCTCCTCTCTTGCCACGTTAGGAAAAGGGCAAGAGAAAGAGGATGACGTTATCAATATATTTTTTGAATGAATGAGCAAATGCGTATTCTGTTCTTCGCCCATTGCGGGGCCCTAGCTTACTCTCTAAATCCCAGTGTCCTCCTGGATAAATGTTCCCTGTCCTGGTCTCACTCCCAGGGAGATAATGACAACCAGTAAGATCTATTACTTGGGCTTTGATCTCCTGGGAAAAGAGACATAACTCCAAGGCGGAAGCAATCAAAGGAATGGCCCTGAGGATTTTTCTGGCCATATTCTTGCAACGAACTCCGAGCTGTTCTAATCGGTCATTATCTCTTGCTTGCCCTTTTCTTTGAGTGAAAGGACATTAGCATCATCCAAATGTGTCAAAATTTCTAGCTCCCATTCTAATTGTCATTTCCGATCAGAGGTGACAAAGGTCCCACACTGTAAACTGTAGCGGGCACAGTTCTCCTTTATTCACAGCTATGGGGAAAAGGTGGAGCTAAGAACCCCTCAGTGCTATGATGGCCTAGGGTCTCTCCACAGACTCAGGGCAGGGGCCTGAGGTAACGGCGATGTGACCGGATGGAGATGGGACGGGGGGTCAGCAGACCACACAGAGCGCTGGTGACTCAGAGGTGGGGGCATTCTGGGGATGGCACCTGCCCGCACCCCCACTGAGCTCACCTTTCAGAGTCTGCCTGGCACACTGCTTGTGCTCTCTGCCTCCCTCCCCACCCCTATCACCATCTCCCCAACTCGTCCCCAGTGTTTGACAGCAGGAGCCAGAGTCACGTTATGTCTCCACGTCCTGTGTTCTCAGAGCTGTCGACCCCCTGGTGCCTGGTGTCTGATAGGTGTTCAGCACATGCTCATCGAATTGAATTCTCCCAGACGGCGCAGCTGACCTGGGCTCAGTGTCCTCTGGACGTGAGGCAGATCTCCCCGGCATCCTTGCACGTGCTCGACCCATTAGGGCTCCTGGCAGCCCCCATCACTCGCTGAGCCTCTGCTTTCCTTCTCCTTCAGCCCATAACTCGGCCAGAAGGCTGTCACCGGGAGCCATTAGAGAAGACAAACGGGCAGCGCCAGCACCCACTCTTTCTCTCCCCCGCCCGGTTCTGTGCGCGGGGAGCCTTGAGTGTGGGGATGCCGGCACTGCCCTGCCGCAGTCGTGCATCTGGTCCACCCAAAGCCAGCCTGGGAGCTGCCACCAAAGCTGGTGGCTCCCTCTGTGACCATGAGAACCCATGGGGACTGTCCTTCCCCCGGAGAAAACCTAGAGGGAGGTGGCACCATCCAGAGAGAGAAGGCAGCTCCGGGTTACATGGGAATATCAATGGGGTATGCGGAGACCTTACAGAGCAGCTGTATTAATAAGGCGCTAAATGCAGATGTAGTTGCTGGTCCTGCCGGGGACTGTGTTCGTGAATTGTTTCCAGGGATCATGTGCTTTGGTTACCTGTGGGAGGATGAAGGATGAAGGGATGGAGCTAAAGGTGAACAGTGTTGTGAAAGTCCCAACAGTCAACACACATCGCGATCAGGTCTTCTAACACGTCTGGAAGGCACGCACGGCGTGTAGCATTTGCCCGCATCTGCAGTGAGTCGTGTGCGGGCCACGGGAAATGATGAGACGTGGCTTCTGCCCTCGAGGTGTTCACCATTCAGAGAGCTGTCTCGTGGCACCAGAAAGCAGCACTCTGCCCCCCTCCTCTGGGACACTGGCCCCATCACCCACCTTCCCTGGGATCACTCCCCCTTGCTGCTCTGTGCTTTCTCCCCAGCTCGGATGTCCTCTCCAGACCTCCCTGCAGGCCCTTTTCGGCTTGCCACGGAGCCCCATTCTGGGGAGAACCCAAACACTTGGATGGAGTGCTTCCCTTTCACCCATCTCCAGAGGCAACTGCTCACAAGGGGCGGGGGGACAGCTGGATTTCCCTGCTCCCCATCTTGCCTGTCCTGCCTTGTTCCCCCAGCACAAGCCTCCACTCCACTCCACCCGGCTCCTGCAATTCTCGCATAGGGCTGTGATTCCTGGCTCACCACCTCCTCTCTTCTCTACCTTTGCTCTCGCTGGCTCGTCCCCAGCACCCATGGGTCCGTGGTCTCGGGCCATTGCCTTGAGGATACGTAACTTCCACCTCCAGTGGCCTTCTCCTCTCTGTGTCGCTTTCTAACCCGCTCTCAGGATCGTGGCAACACTGGGTCCTCTTCTGCTTCTGAAACCTAAAGTTTCAAAATCCCACGGCCTGCAAATAGTGTCCTATGCTCCCCGCTTTCTCCATCTTGCTCCCACTACGAAAGCTCTTGCCACATCCACGTATCCACGTCCTCCCAAGTTTCCATAGCCTTTCAGGGCTGCAGGGTCTGTTCATTTGGACAACTTTTCCTGGGTTTCACCCTTTCCTCGTCGTGCCTTCACCTCCTGTGTCCCCTCATCCTGCCTCCCACCCAGTGACTCCTACCCATGATAGCACAGACGTCCCCCTGCCTTGCTTTTATCTGTGCCTGGTGGGTGCTTGCAAAAACCCACCAACTTCTCTTCATTTCATCCGGGCCCAAACAGCACCACGGTTACGTGTTGGAACACCTGTTCTCAGCTTTCGCCTGAAACCACCCACGCCGTCTTTGCCACTATTGCTCAGAAGGTGATGATCTTGCCTCTTTTCAGAGAAAATGGAAGCTGTCCAGCTCAGCCTCTCTCAACTCCCCCTCTGCCCAAATATTTATTTAGAGCTGTATCAATTAGTATTAGACCGACTCTGTCCAGTGTAATAGTCACTAACTGTTGAGCACTTGAAATATGGCGCGTCTGAATTCCGATGGAGTGTTGTTTCTTTTTTTTTTTAAGATTTTATTTATTTACTTATTTTAGAGAGCATGTGCTTGTGCGAGTGGGGGAGGGGCAGGGGGAGAGAGAGAATCCCAAGCAGACGCTGCGCTGAGCGCAGAGCCCCACGTGGGGTTCGATCTCACGACCCTGAGATCATGACCTGAGCCGAAATCAAGAATCAGACGCTTCACCAACTGAACCACCCAGGCACCCGTCAGATGGAATGTTAAGTACAAAATATATACTGGATTTTGAAGTTTTAGTATGAAAACAATACAAAAGATCTCAACGATTTTATATTGTAGAAATAGTAATAGCTGGAAATTTGGGTTAAAGAAAGTATATCATTTAAATTAATTCCATAATTTTGCCTGCTTCTTTTTACTTGTTTTACATGGGGCTGCCAGAGAACGTGAAATTGCAAGCACGGCTTGCGTTACGTTCCTGTTGGACAGCGCTGAGCTGGGGCACAGGCTGAGCTTCCGTAGCAAAGCGAGCTGAATTCACATGCCGTGTTTCAAAGCTAGAAGGGTATTTCTGTGAGTGTGGGTCCACAGGTGGGCCGTGGTCCAGGGCCGGCCGGGGATGGAGGGCGGGAAGCAGTGTTGCCCTCCTCAGTGCATAGTTTCCATACACTCCTATGGTCAGTATTTACAGTGAGCAGAAAAAGGGAAGGAGAGTCCAGGGCAGGGGGATGGCCTGGATGTGTCATGGTCATTTCCACTCAAACTCACTGTCCCACTTCAGCCCTTGGCCTCCCCCAGCTGCAGAGGAGGCCGGGAAGTGTGCTCTGTGGTTGGGTAGCCATGCAGGTGACACTCAGGGTGTTTCATGATTAGAAGGCAGAACGGGAGAAAGGCCCTGGGGGCCAGCTAGCAGTCTCCGCAGGTGGCTTCTCCGTTCTCTCAGCTTGCCCTCTCTTGTCCCACGTGAGCCTACACCCTGTAACCCTGTGCCCCTGTGCCCCAGGCTCTTTCTCTGCTCTTCTTTTTGCAGCACTTGCTTCAGAAAGTGCTCCCTGGCTTCTGACATTATCAGCTTCTCCCTCCCCTCTGGCTCTTTCTTCTGAGCTCCTCGCCTATGAATTTAAAAACTTCCTTGGGCAATGTGATTCACTCCACCTACTGCCCTAATCACACTTCTTCCCTGAAGACAAGCTGCTTGACTCATCGACCTTCTTAGCCCCTTCTCCAGCGGCTGGATCTGCCTGCTGCTCCCCCCCACCCCGCCGCCACCCCCTCCTGGAATGGCTCTCACCAGGCTCCGCGGTGACCTCCAAGTTGCCAAAGCTCATAGACGGTTCTCAGTTTTTGTTTTATTTGATTTCGTCCAGCCTCACCGTGGCGTCTCATTTGTATCGGCTTCTCTTTCTCTACATTCTCCATAGATGTTGAGTCCGCAGGGCCTGAGCCTCATCCCTGCACTCTCCTCACTGGCCATCCTGTGCCAGATCCAAATTGTCATCGCCATCCTGGCCCTGGGGTCCCCCGGGTCTGTGTCTTGAGCCTGACTGGTTCTCTGGGGAGCCAGGCCAGTGACCGTCTGCTGCTAAGCAGTGTGCCCCACACTTACCAAATACAACCCCAGACTCATCATCTGGGCCCTTCTCCAGAAACAGGACAGAACAGCTTTCATCTTTACACCCCTATGTTCTGATGCTACTCAGTGACATCACCGTCACCCCCTAAAGAGTCAAGCCAGAAGCCCCTCGCAACACCTCCTCCCCTCCCCAGCCAGCCACCCCGGCACCTCGTGAATCAGGCTCAAAGCCACCTCATCCCTTTGACCCTCACTGTCCTGCCCCTCAGTACCTGCCGCGTCTCTTTGTCCCGGGCTCTTAACATCACCCCGAACTCATCTCCCCAGCTCACGTATCAGTCCCTGCTCCAGTATACCTTCAGTGCATGAGTGATAGGGCTAAATGCAAATCTCATGATGTCACCGTCTGTCGAAGGTCCGCCTGTTCTTACCGTTCCAGTTACCTGTTCCCTGGCATGACACACAAGGTCCTTCCTGCTCAGGCGTCTGTCCTCCCTTCTAGCCTCTCCTGCCAGGTGCTCGGGCTCGCCACCTGCTGAGGAAGTCACGCTTTGGAAGGCTCTGCACACCGGAACGCACTTTGTTTCCCTGCCTCCCTGGGAAGCTCATGGGCCTGCTTCAAGGTTGTTTTTTCTGTGAAGCCTGGTGCGGTACCCGGGGGACAGTAGGCACGGGACACCTGTGTGCGATAGATAAATGCACGAGGCCTTCCCAGCAACTTTTCTCTGCTACCCAGAAGCGTCTGTGCTTCCTGGGAACTCTGTGATTTTCTCTCTTAAACCACTTATTGTCTCCACCCCTCCCCGGAAATGTCTTGGAGAGCCAAAGACCCACTCATAGTTTTCTGCAATTTCCCAGCACCGTGGGCACCTGGATGGCTTATGGATGCATCACAGTGGGGTTTGATCATATCATATAACCATATGGGATTGTGGCTATTCGACTTTATGGCCGTTTTCTCCTCTGGACACTTTGAAAGCAGAGATACATCTTATCCTTCTCTAAGTACATAGCGCCTTGGTTAGGATAGATGTTTTAATAGGTATTTGATGAATTAATAAATAAAGGAATGATTAAGTGGATGAATGTATTGCCTGTGTCAGTTAGAAAGCACAAGATGAAGTGCTGAATGAATGGCACAGGCCGTGAACGCTTTGGAGGATTCAAAGAGGGCAGAATCAATGTGGGCTGGAGTCATCCAGCACGTGCCTGGGTCAGGGCAGGAGTGGACTTGAGAATGGCACATAATTTAGATAGGGTTTGGATATGGGTAAAGAAAAGCTGAATGCTTTCCAGGAAGAAGAGACCACGTCGAAAAAAAGAGAGGGCAAAGTGACAGGCTCTACTCAGTGTTCAGCAAGGACTACCTTGATGTAACTAAATGGTCAAAGAATTTGGTAGAAAATAAGCTTGGAAAGGCGTGTGGCGCCAGATTGTGGAGAGTGTGGGTGCCAGGCAGGTGAATCTGCAACATGGAGAAGCTGGGTTTACGCAGGAGAGCCTGGAGGCAGGAAACAGGTGAGGGGTGTTGCAGGAGAGGGGCAGGGGTGGAGGCAGTGGGAGCATAAAGAGAGCAGGATGGGAGCGCATCCTTCGGTGGTCCTCAGTGACGGAGCAGGGAGAGTGGCAGAAGGGCTGGGGCAAGTGCAGGACAGCTCGGCCATGGACCACGTGTGGGAGACGGACCGTTAATTGAAACTGGGAAGGCAGAAGGAGCCCTCCATTCTACGAAAAGATAATGGGTTACATTTGGGACATGGAATTTGGAAAGACCTCCAAGGGGACATTTCGCTTTAGCAACCAGAAATGGGAGTCTGATGTGTGGAGGGGCAAGTGGGGTTGGGGATAGGGGTTTTGGAATTACCTACATAGGGCTGATAGTTGAGAATGAATTCTTCAGGGGAGAAAGTATACAATGAAGAGAAGGTGGACTGAGGACTGAATCCAGGGTGTGAGGTTTGGGGAACACTGCCAACTAGGGTTATAGAAAAGGGGAAGGAGTTGGAGCTCAAAGGGGCTTGGAACAAAGGTGATCAGAATGAAAATCAGACCAGTGTCGTATCAGGGATGTTAAAACATGACAACCCACAAAAAGCCTCCAGTCACATGTGAGCCTCAAAACCCTAAAAAAACCACAGGAAGACCTTTGGATTTGTAAGGAAGGAGAACCTTAGTGAATTCAGAGATGATGGAGGCTCAGGATGGAGAAGATGCAGAGGAATTGGAGGCAGTAGGTATAGATCACAGAGTTTAAAAGGCTGAGGGGGAGGAGAGAGGGTAGGAGAAAGGAGGAGGAAGCCAGAAGAATAGTAACTTTTTTCTCTTCAAAGCATTTTTTAAAAATTGAGGTATCATTTGCATACAACAAACTGCCTATATTTCGAAGTGTGCAACTCGGTAAGTTTTGCCATGCACCCACCCGTTACAGCATCTCTACAGTCAAGATGGTGAAATTTTTCATCACCCAAGGGAAGTGGGGCCACTCTCATTCCTCACTTCTTCCTGTGCTCACCCATCCCCAGCCAACCACCAATCTGCTTCCTGTCACTACAGACTAGTGTGTATTTTCTAGACGTGTATACCTGGAATCATAAAGTCCTACTCTTTGTCTGACTTCTTAAATTCCGTTCTATCACTGAGTGCTATTGTGTTGTACGGATTTACCAGTCACACTCCCTTATGGGTGGTGGTTTCCAGTCTTCGACTATCACAGAGCAAGTTGCTATGAACATTTATGTATGAGTTTCTGTGTAGACCTGTGCTTTCCTTTCTTTTGGATTAATAACCTAGGAGTAGAGGGGCTGAATCATATGGTGGGGGGGGGCGGGGGTTAACTTCTTAAGAAATGACCATTCCAAGGGGTTATGCCATTTTATGTTCCCGCCAATAGTGCAGGAAAGTTCTAGTCCTTCCAGATCCTCGCCAGGTCAGTGTGGTCGAGTGTTTTAATTTTAACCATTCTACTGGATTGATGGTGAGATCTTGTTATGGTTTTAATTTGTATTTCCCCATGACTAATGATGTGGAGTGTATTTTCACATGTTTATCTGACACCCATGTAACTTCTCTGTTGAAGTGTATATTCAGATCTTTGGCACATTTTTTTAAAAAATTGGATTGTTTGGGGGGCACCTGGCTGGCTCAGTCAGTGGAGCATGTGACTCTTGATCTCGGGGTTGTGAGTTCAAGGCCCGGGTTGGATGTAGAGATTACTTTAATCTTTAAAAATTGGATTGATTTCTTATCATTGAGTTTTGAGAGTTCTTTGTATATTCTGGTTACAAGTCCTTCATCAAGTATATGCTTTTTGTGTATATTTTCTCCCAGCCTGTGGCTTGTCTTTTCATTCTGTTCATAGTGTCTTTGGAGAGCAGACATTTTTAATTTTGATAAAGTCCACTTTGTCAATTTTTTTTTATTTTATGGGTTTTGCTCTTGGTGTCATGTCCAAGAAATCTTTTCTAACTAAAAACCACAAAGATTTTCTCCTAGAAGTTTTATAATGTTAGGTGTTATACTTAGGTCTACGGTCTGTTTTGTGTTAAGTTTTATGTATGGTACAAGACAGGGTTGGATGTTCTTTTTCTTTTTCTTTGTAAACGTATGGATATCCAACTGTTCCAGAGCAATTGGTTGAAAATATCATTTTTTAACTGCACTTTTGTCAAAATCAGCTGGCCATATATGTATGGGGTCAGAATAGTAATTTTGAAGGAAGGAATAAAAGTTGGCATAAGACACATTTGGCTCAAGCATTTACAGACTGCCTCCTGTTGTCAGGCAGGGTGCCAGGCACCGGGGATAGAAAGGATTAAAGAGGGGAAGTTAACGATGACACTGATCATTTGAAATAGAGTGTGTGTGGGATTCTGTGGCTACATACTTGCTGCCCTTGATCAACTTCTGTGTTCAGAGAAAGCCTCCGGAAGGAGGGGATGTCTGAGTTGAGGACTCCTTCTGAATGAGATGGTCAGTGAGCAAAGGTGGGAAGGCAGAAGGGGGAGCATGAGTAAAAGTGCACAGGGACACAACAGAATGTGAGTGCATGCACTCGCACGTGCGTGGGTTGAGAGGGTGCTATGGTAGTTCGGTATTTCTAGAAAGTAGAGAGGGATGAGCGGAGAAGCAGAACATAAGGTTTGAGAGAGAGAGAGAGAGCGCCAGGTCTTGTGTGCCACACCAAGGAATTCCATTTATTTTGAGACCGAATGCTGAAAGCAGGGGTTTGCACCTTGCAGTGACAGGCTGCTGCGTGTGGGTATGACTGAGGACTGACACACGGTGACTCGAAGTTTGGTGGGAAAACCAGGTGAGAGGCAAGAGGTTGCAGTTGAGTAGTCGAGAGGAAAGGACTGAACCTGGACCGTGGTGTTGAGATAGAGAGAGAGAAGGGGACAGAGCTGGGAAATCGTGAGGGGCAAAGCCAGAGCCACTGGAGGTGAGGGATTGAGGTGAGGCCATGATGCTGGGGTGGCTGGTGCTGTCTTTAGCTAAACGCAGGAAGAACGTAAGAGGGTCTTAATGAGTTTGAGATGCTCATCAGATGTTTATGTGGAGATGTCATCAGACAGGTGGACGTAGGTGAAGGGTCAAGATCACTTAGGAAGCCTGTGGGGGTGCGTCAAGAGGAGAGCTCTGCACAGACCCTGGGAGCTCACTAGTACGGAAGACTCAGTAGGAAGCAGTGGACCTTGACAGAATGGTCAGAGAAGCAGGAAGAAAACCCCAGGGGCTTCGTGTCATGGAAGCCTCGGAATTTGAGGGTCTCAGGCAAAAGACCCATGATTCAGGACTCCAAACGCTTAGGACTCAGATTCAGAGGAAACCTGGAGGCAGCTTAACCGAGCGGTGTGGCAGCTCACAGGCTCCAAACCTAGCCTGCCATTAAGAGCTGTGTGACCTTGGGCAATTTGCTCACCCTGCCCCTTTCTCAGTTTTCTCACGGGTAAAATGGGCAGTATGTTGTAGGGTTGTGTGAGGACTAAATGAAACAACACATGTGATGTTCTTGGAACAGCCCCTGGCAGACGGCGGACAATAATGCCAGCTAGCGATAGAATCAAAGAGTCAAAGTGTCCCCTGACTGCACAACAATGGTTGTTTCGGTGACTTTGTACGTACAGCCAGAGTGGGCTAGTGGGGACGGAAGGCAGGTTACAGTGGTCAAAGGGGATATGAGATGAAGTGAAGTCAGCAAAATGTTGAGCAATCAATCACTTGAGAAGTCTGGTTTGGATTGAAGGTAAGATGGAAGGGAGAACCAGAGAGCCATACATGGTCTTTGAGGTCTGTGGACAGACCCTGAACACATTCTAGCAAAGGGGAAGGAGCTGGTCTAGGGGAGAGACGGAAGGGCAAGGGGAGAAGAGAGGCGTGGTGAGGCAGGGTGTTGGGAGAGGAGAGCTGGGCATGGTGGGGCTTTCCTAGAACAGGGGCCCTCATGATCTGAGCCCGTTGGAAAGGAATACCTGGCTGGTTCAGTTGGAAGAGCTTGTGACTCTTGATCCTGGGGTCATGAGTTCGAGCCCCATGTTGGGTGTAGAGATTACATACATACATACTTTTTTTTTTTTTTAAAGAGGTGGGGGCACAAAGTGTGGGCAGTTCCCCACAAGTGGCCTCTGATTAACCTCTCTGTGGACAAGAGACGGGGTGGGAGCTGGGTGATGGCTAGAGGTGAAAATCCAGGTTATGGGCTGACTTGTGTCCAACCCCCCCCATACGTTAGAGTCCTAACTCCCAGCACCTCAGAGTGAGGCTGCATTTGGAGATGGTGTCTTTGAAGAGATAATTAAATTAAAATGAAGTCATTAGGGTGGGCCCTAATCCAGTATGACAGGTGTCCTCATAAGAAGAAGAGATGGGGAGACAGCTGTGCACAGACGGAAGACCGGATGAGGGCATGGGGAGATGATCAGAGGAGGGAGGCCTCGAAGAAACCAACCCTGCCCACACCCTGATCTCTGACTCCTAGAAAATAAATTTCTGTTGTTTTAGCGCCCCTCGTCTGCCCTACTTTGTGACGGCAGTCCCAGTCCAGATACAGTCCGAATGGGAGCGGGAGCTGGCCAGGCGAGGCCTAGGGCAGAGGGCGGTCCTGTGTTGCGCCCCAGGTGAGGAGGAGGGCCGTGGGTTTGGGGTGGAGGGGCCTGCACACTGGCGTGGCTTCCTCCACCAGGAGGGATGACCGGACGCACAGGGCTCGGGGGTACGTAAAGGGGCACGAGAGGTCCGAGGTGAGCAGGGGCAGGTGGTGCCAGGTGAATGGTGACGCTGGGGTTGGGAGCGAAGCTGGCTGGCTCCCAGGAGGCTCCAAGCCTCTCTTCTTGTTAGGACGGGGCTCTAACCCGCTGAGCCGAGCAGCTGAAGGCAGAGCTAGAGATCCTGCCTATCCCGACTCTCCGACTCTCGAAAAAGCCTCTTTGCCCCCCCCCCCGCCGTAAGAGATAAGAGTTATCAAAATGCTTGGAAATCCTCAGCAGGGAGACTCTGGAAGACCCGAAGGATTAAGGGGGGCTGATTTTCCAACTTGAAGGGTCACATCTGGGCTGTTGAGGGCAAGCCCTGTTCCTTACACAGGTGAGCAGAGAGGAGAAGCCCCAGCCCCGGGTGCCCGGGACCCACACCCGCCCCGCACCCTGCAGCTCTGGTTCCGGCGGGGTGGGGGGGGCACCCTCCGCCTGAGCTACAGCTAATGCTTCTGTACCATGTCACATTATTCTTGCACTCAATAACCATTCATTAAGGGCCTACTGCACTCACGTCTGAAATTGTGCAGGTACAGAGATGAATCAGCCACGGCCCTCAGCCTCAAGGAGCTGGCTGCCTCGGGGAGAAAAGACGGATAAACAGATAGGCATAATAAAAAAGTCAAAAGTGATTAGTGTCTAATGAAAGGTACAGAGAAATTTCTGTGGGAGTTTTAAGGAAGAGGGAATTAATTCGGGATGGGGAACCTGGGAGTTTCCAAGGAAGGAGAGATCACTCTGAGCTTTTCAGGTTCAAGCTGGTGGAGGGAAGTTCTAGAGAGAGAAGTAAAGGTAAGCACTCCCCGAAGGCAGTGAGCGGTCTCTCGAGAAACCTAAGGAGAGCACTGGGCTGGGGGAGTCAGGGAGGGCTTCTTGGAAGAGGTGGGTCTGAGGGGAAGAAGGAGAGTCCTTATAAGGAAAGGGGGGACAAGGGACAGGGCTGGTGTCAGCAGAGGCATGGAGAGGGAAGGTAAAGCCAGCCCTGGTCCTAATGTGGGGGTGCTGTCGCTGTAGGGGTGGAATGGGGTGCTGCCGCTAGAAGGGCATTTGGAAGCCAGACTGCAGAGGGCCTGGTGCCATCCTAGACACTCAAATGGGACCAAACCTCAGTTAATTGGGAGGCCTGAGGACTTTGAGCAGGGGAGCGATAATCATGGCCACAGTCACTGGGTGAGCCAGAAAGGATTAGAATAGGCAGAGCCAGGCCTGCCAGCCCCAGGGGAAGCATCCTCTCTGGAGTAGACATAGGCCTAAGCCCAGAGCATGGAGAGAAGACCTCGGGGTGGAGGTGGGCACAGAGTCAAGAGGCTGCCCTTTCCTTGGCATGAACCTTAGAACTCAGACCTGGGTAGAGGTAAAGCTGTTGGCTTGTGCTAAGAAAAGCCCAATGTCAGTGTTAGGGGTCACCAGCTCCCTGGGCACAAGAGAGGCCTGTTGAGTACATGCCATGGAAGGGTCCCTGTGCACGAGTCCCCACGACTGGAAACGTGGGCAAGACCCAGCTCCCTGATGGCATGTCCCCATCTCAGCCTTGACCTCCCGGCCTTACCGTGCCCACTAGCTGACTTCTCTGCAGAGCAGTCCCCGGGGTGGAGGATGTGCCAGATGATATCGCTCCTCATTAGGCAGTGGCTAGGAGCCCTGAGCAGCCCAGCCCAGTGTGATCGCCAGACCTGGGGGACAGAGCAAGGGGCCAGGAGCATCAGCTGCACACTCAGTCCCGAGCACACTGCTCCCTGCAACGAGGCCCCTCGCTGGGGACTGCCAAACAGCAAGTGTGCTCTTGGTAACTGCCTGTCGGGCACATGTTCTTGTGCTGTCCTAGCAGGGCCTGAGCTGGCACCTCATCCTTCATGTCCCCAGCCCCCGCATCTGGGTTCCTGTCATCATCCTGATTATTCTCATCCCAATGTGTTTGATGCCAACCCTCCACCCAGCTGATGCTGTTCCCAGACAGGAGTCAATCATTGTCTAAAACCCAAAACTTAATGAAGAGTGGTACCCAGAGCACAGAGGTCGGGTGGAGTGCAGAGCCCTTCTTTGGACCCTGTGGGGAGGGAGAGAAGAAGGAGGCACTCGGGGGACCTCCTAGGCCCCTTCATAGAAAATCCCCACATTCCCTACTGCACACCTGGTCATGATGCCTCTGTCTCCAAGTATGTCCAGTGATGCTGTGCGAGCTGGTGATGTGTCCCAGGGCTGGCTGGTGTGCTCTACGTCTGGGTTTGTGTCGGCACATTATTTCTGTCGGCTCGGGCTGCCGTAGCGAAACACCCCAGCCTGGCTAGCATCGACAACAGACATTTATTTCTCCCAGTTCTGGAGGCTGGACGTCCGAGATCAAGGTGCCAGCGGTATCGGTTTCTGGAGAGAGCCTTGTTCCTGGCTTGCCTTCTCGCCGTGTCCTCACATAGTAGGAGAGAGAGAGAGAGCTCTCTCCGGAGTCTCTTAGAAGGACACTAATCCTATCTGATCAGGGCCTAACTCTTATGACTTCAGGTTACTTTAATTACCTTTTCAAGGCGCTGTCTCTTAATGTAGTCACACTGGGGGGTTAAGGTTTCAACATGTGACTGGGGGAGGGTGGAGACAGACACATCCAGTCCATACCATGTGTCCTGAACGTTTTCTGCTCAAAAAGAGAGTACACAACCCTGAAACAGACTACTGGATGTGTGTTGCCTCCTGCAGTATAGGGCTGATTGTGCCCTTTGTCTACCGATGGGACAGAGGCAAGTCCACCGTCTGTGGCATGAGCAACCTTATCAAAACATTACTGAAGTAATTCCCCTTCCGGCCTAGACGGCTGAGTTCCCTCCTAGATTTACAGGGGACGTGGGTGTTCTCTGAGAGATTGTTTTATTAATTATTTTATTGCAAGTGATTTCCTAGTATTTAAAGGTCCTATGGTCCAAAGAAAAAGATGCCCTCCCATCTAGAAATCTCGCGAAGGTTGGGAGCAGTAGCTAGCGGAATGTCCAGAACTCCAGGGTCCTGCCTGTTAGTGTTTCAGAGTTGATTTGCCTTGGTGAGACTTTCTTTCTTTACGGTGGCTAAAAGCTCATGTGCCCCACTGCTACGGAGGGAACTGTGTCCTCCCAAAATTCATGTGTTGAAATCCTACCCCCCAATAGGATGGTATTAGGAGGCGGGAGCTTAGGAAAGCATTCCATTGAGATGAGGTCATGAGGGTGGTGGGACCTCCATGACAGGATGAGTGCCCTTAGAAGAAGAGTCCAGAGAATGTTTCCTTTTCTCTCTACCCTGTGAGGACCATGTGAGAAGGCAGGTGACTGCAAACCAGGAAGCAGGCCCCTTGTAGAACCCAACTATGCGAGCACCCTAATCTCAGGTCTCCCCACCTCCAGAACCGGGAGAAATAAATGTTTGCTGTGTGAGCCACCCAGTCTACGGAATTTGTGGCAGCAGCCTGAGCTAAGGCACACCTACCCAGTACGCCCCCTGCTCAGCAGCAAATCCCGACGAAGACAAGTTTCAGTAGAAGGAAGATGAGCCTTGGCTGCGGGTACAGGGTCGGCATGAGGCCGACCTGGGGTCACCGTCCGCCTCTCCCACTCCCCAGCCCTGTGCATGTGAGCAGGTCCCTTGAGCTCTCTGAGCATTTTCTCATCTCCAAGTGAGGATGACAGAAAAAACACGCTCATCTCACGGAGTCGTTGCAGAGCTTAAGGGAGATATGTCCACTGAGCATTTATGCGACCGTTGTCACTGAACAAATGTGTGCCTCTTCACGGAAAGCTCGCGGGCCAGGGATCCCGTGCCTCTTCCTCATAATTTGTGTGTGATGGCTATGCCAATTCCTGACATTTCAGGTGTCTCTTTTCTATGCTTTAGGACTAGACTTATGATTTCTATTATATTTTTAACACTGAAACATTTTTTTCCATATCAAGTCTTCTGTGGAACCCCAGTTTCCAAAACTGACGGGTGTGGAGGTGTGTTGGTTGAAGTGTCAGGGACTGGAGACCCCTTGTGGCCTCTCCCCCTGCTTCCTCATGGAGCCCAGGGCCCTCCAAGGAACACCATTTGAGAACCACTTCTGTACCTTCTTCCTTTCTCTTCCCAGAGTTTTCCTCCTAGGACAGCACAGTACAATTGTTTGGGTTTCTGCTTCCTGAGTAATATTCCCATCCTGGTCTTGCTTTCCCGAGGTCACCTGGGTAGGTGTTTCGGGTGTCCTCAGACTCTTCAGTCACACGTATATAGTAATAGTAATTTCTTTGGCTGCTCTTGCAGGTGGTGATGATACCAGGTGTGTGAGGACTTTGCTACCTAATTCACAGAAGCCCCCTGGAATGGCTGGGTCTTGGGATGTGCCTCTGTTGCCCAGAGTGTGGCCCGACCGGTGTTAATGAAATCTAATTTTTATTGTTCAACAAGGCTGTGCATATAAACACATCCTCAAATCAGGGGGAAAGGCTTTGTACTATTCTGTGTCCCGGTTTTCAGTTTGGAAAATGGGTCACAGTAGGTATGGGAGCAGCGAATAGAAAAGACAACGCGGGACCTGGGTCTCTTCTGTCCACGCCAGCCACAGAGATTCAAGGGCCACGTGTCAGTGAAACCTATTTGGCTCCATTCCCCATGTCGCTTTTCTGAGCCTTCAACCTCTGAAACATAAGCTTGATATTTCTTCTTCTTTTTTTTTTTTCTGTAAGAGCTTTATTAAAATTATAATCCATATACTACGTGATTCACCCACTTAAAGTGTACAGCTCAGTGGTTTTTAGTGTATTCAGAGTTACGCATCTATCACCATTATCAATTTTAGAACATTTTTCAGCACCCCCAAAAGAAACACTGTGTATGCATCAGCAGTCACCCCCCCTTTGTTCCAACTTTTCCATCACTGCCATTAGGCAACCACTGATCTACTTTCTGCCTCTGTGGATTTATCTGTTCTGGAAATTTCTTATAAAGGAAATCATCCTGTGTGCAGTATTTAGTGTCTGGCTTCTTTAGCTAGCTTCGTGTTTTCAGGGTTTATCCATGTTGCGGCCTGTGTGAGTACTTCGTTCTTTTTTGTTGTTGAGTACTATTCCGCTGTAGAGATACACCACATTTGGCTTATTCATGCATCGGCTGATGGACACTTGGGTTTTTTCCACTTTTGAGCTATTATGAGTAATGCTGCTGTGACCACATATATACGAGTTTTCGTAGAGATTTTCAATCTCGTAGCTTTCTCTACCAAGAGCATGAATGGTACCCAGAGCTAGATTTGTTGAGGGACTCAGGTACTGTGCTAAGGAGCTCACACAGCCTATTCAGGTAATCTTCACAATGGCCCAAGGAGTGGGCTTTCTCCCCATTCTACCAGTGAGGAAACTGAGGTCTGGGAGCTGATATGGGGTGGAGCTGGGATTTGAACACAGGTCTGTAGGCTACTAGAACACTTACCCTAAATGCTGCTTCTGGAAGTTGGGCAGCTCTTGGAATTATGCCACTCCAACCATTCGTAGTGTCTCTTACATACATTACCTTACTGAATCCTCACACCAGGCCCCTGAGCTTGTCTTCCTACTCTTCATGTTCAGTGAGGAAAAGAAGTTCAGAGAAACTGCCTGGCTCACCGGCCGACATGGTTCATCAGCATCAGAGCCCGGAGAGCTGGCATTTAGCAGTGTCAGCCGTGGCTCTCCCTCTCATGCCTGGTGTCCTTTCACCCTCTCTTGTCTCAGGGAGAGTTCTGCCGATGCCCAGAATACCACTGTCAAAGGACGGCCCCTGTGTCCCTTCCTTCGCACACATGTGCCTGTGCGTGCGTGTCAGTGCACCTCCAAGCGTGTCACCATGTCTGGGCCTCGGGGCCTCGTACACATAGACCCCGGTGGCCTGCCGTGACATGACGGGGTTCCTGAGGCGGATATGCGCATTAGAATTCACAGGCGCACTTGGCTACAAACCAAGCCCCCTCAGTGTGTAGAGAACTTGCTTTGGGAATAGTTCCAAGGATGGCAGGGGGGAGGGGGAGGCGGGGAGCTGCCTGGCAGAGGAAGGTGGCAGTGGGGGGAGACTGGAGAAGAGGAGGGTAACGGGAGAGGGTACCAACTGTGTCCGTGTGGTTGCCTGCCCACAGCTGCTATCTTGGATGACCCCATGGAGTGCAGCAGAGGGGAGCGGCTCTCCATCACCCTGGCCAAGAATCGCATCAACCGCGCTCCTGAGAGGCTGGGCAAGGCCAAGGTCGAAGTGGACATCTTTGAGCTTCTCAGAGACAGCGAGTACGAGACTGCAGAAACCAGTACGTAGAATGAGCAGGGCTGCCCTCTGCTTTCTTTGCTGGCAGGAGGGGCTGATAGGGTGAGCTGCACCCATCACCAGGCCTGTGGTTAGGTATTCCCCAGAGAGGGAGAGAAACATGCAGCAGCAGGCCCCGTAGGGCTCAGTCTGGAGGAGAGCCCCAGGTTTTGTTGCCAAGTATGTGTGGAGTAGAGTTAAGACAGGATACTCATTCATTCATTCACCCACTCATTCATTCCTTCATCTATGGATTCATTCATCTCCTGGACATGTTGTACACAAATCCCTGAATGACACCTTGTGCGTGATTAAGAAAAGAGAGATGTAGCCAGCTGGGGGGTCGCTTAGTCAACGCACATCTGATCTCCTATCTTGCTGGTTTGTGCTGAGGGCAGCGCTGTGGGACTTGGGATGGAGTTTGACCGTTCTGTGGGTGACCTTGGACAAAGTACGTATCCCGTTTAACCTCAATTTCTTCATCTGCAAAATGGGAATGCTAGGCTCTACTTTGCAAATCTTGTAGATTGTTGTGGGATTTAAAGGACGTAAAATAGAGCGAAATCCTCTGTGAGCTGCAGTGCTTTCCAGACATACACAATAGGGCACTGAGGTCCCGTGTATGGAGCCCCTACCACGTGCTGGGCACTGCTTTTAATTCTACCAACACCAGAGTTAAGTGTTCTTGTCCCCACTCTCCAAGAGAAACTGAGGCTCAAAAACGATGAATAACTTGCCCATCCACAGAGCGAGTCAAGGGCTGAGCCGGTCCTGAACCCTGCAGTCATGTGCTCACCCTGCAAGGCCACACCCAGTCCACAACGCCCTCTCTAGAATTCTCTGGTGTGGTGCTGGTGTTACCTTGACAACTTTCCAGGATGAGCTTCCCAGTCAGTGTGCCGGTGGCTCAGAGCCGAGCTGGCCATGAACAACCCCCATGCAGATGGCAGGAGAGGAGCCCCTCAGCCCGGAGAGGTGATAATGTCTCTTCCCTAGGACTCCGCCCTATCTCCTCCCTTTGTCACCCATTTCAACCTTTGGTTACACTCAAAGGCAAAAACAGACAAAAAGAAAAGAACACCTTGCCCAGGTATGTATTGAGACAGCCGGTCTTCCGGGGGTGGGGGGATTCAGCCGTGCTGCGGTCTGGGCCGTTAGTACTGCGAGCGAAGAGACACATCCCACTGGTCCAAGGGCGGTGGGTAGGACGTCCTATGGGTCCAGAGAGAGCAGGAAGGGAGGAAGACAGCAGCTCTGTCTCTGATTCCTTTAAAGCTCTTGTGGCGTCGAATCTGTGCTCTTCCTCTTCTGGCTTATCGATTTCCCTGGCTCATTCATCACACACCTGTCCCACATGGCCACACAGGCCCTATTTACTCTTTCTCTATTTATTCAAGCAACTTTTATTGAGCATGTACTCCTTTTCAGGCGTGGCGCAGAATATCATGCATTGGGAACAGTGTGGAAAACGAGGTAGACACGGTCCCTGCCATCGGGTGGCTTACAGTCTCTCCTCGGTGTGTACCTCAGTGGTGGCTTCCGTCAGCATCTCTTGGCTTGAATTTCCAAGGTAGAGGATCTGATGGGTCCAGCTCAACTTGCCATGGCCGAGCTCACCAGTCACGAGTGTTGGCCAGATGGGCCTAAGACCCGTGGAGACAGCATCCAGGCTTAGGGACCAAGAGTGGGTTCGTGCCCTACAGAACAGGACTGGTGAGACCAGCGGGATCTGTGGACATAGATGCCTCCCGACGGGGGAATGGAGGAAGAACAGGTGCCTGAAATACCCACATACTTATTCAGTCGGTCAGGCAGTACATATGTAGTGAGCGCCAGCTGTATTCTATTCCAGGCAGTGGGGATTCAGCAAGGAGCAGCTAGAAATCCTCGCTGGCAAGGAGATGAAGTTCTAGTACAATGAAAGTAAGATTCCAGTGTGCCTGCATCTTGTGGATGAAATCAGAAATACCGGCAACAGCTTCTTGTGACTCTCCTAGTCCGGTCTGTAGTGGTTCCTTGTCCGGGAGGACAGGTCTCTGACGGGGACCCAGATTCCTAGATAGCGCTGTAGAGCACACTTCCGAAAGCCAGCTCCTCCTTCCTTCTCTTTGGTTCTTCAGGGTTCCCCTGGTGGAGCAGGGCACAAATTGCACATTGTGGATAGGGGTCATTAGCACATGTAAATTTCCTCTCCGGGTGACCCATGCAGCCTGGCTTCTTAAAGTCAATACTTCTAAAATATTAAGCCAGATGAATCAGGGAGATAAAAGAAACTGATATTTTTATTTCACGTTAGAGAGCTTTGGGGCATCTTTTCCATGCCCTTCTTTTAGGCGCCAAGTGTTTTATTAGCTAGTAACCCTTAGTTCAGCTTTTACATCTCAATGTGTTTGACGAATGATTAGCATTTGTTAGAAACAGGGCTTCTGGATCTTTTTACCCCAAAGGCCTTTCATCTGAAGCCAGAGCTGTTCCCCCACAATGGATTTTAAACACCACCCAGATAGTTCATAGGAAGGTTCCAGCCCAGCTCTTTTCCTCCCCTAGTAAGGGAGAGAACAGGTAAGTGCTGTTGGCTCGAGCCAGGCGGGGACTGGACTTCAATGGCAGTGTCGGGGGAAAGAGGAGGGAGACAGGGTCCCCGGATCAAGGAGGGACAATAGCTCTGAGATGCCTACGTTGGGGCGTCTGTGTTATAAAGAGCAAGAGCATGGGTTTTAGAATCAGACTGGCCAGCTTTAAATCCTGGCTCTACTATTTACGAGCTATGTGACTGTAGACAGGATGCGGACCTTTTTGTATTACAGTTTCCGCTTTGGTAAAATGAGGGGATGGTGATATCACCTGCTAGGGTCATTTGGAGCACAGCACGGGACACTGGTGGTGAGGTGCTTAGCCTCGGGCGTGCAACTGGCATCACTAAAAGGCTGCTGGGGACTTCGCTGTGGGCTCTCAGCCCCTCCTCTGAGCAGGCTTCCTTCCCCTCTTACCATCATCTGCCTCTCTCCTCTGTTCAAAGTTCAGCTATCCGTACATGGCAGCACCATCTACCTCCCAACTCCTCCCACGTGGCCTCTCCAAATGTCGGCACACCTCACGGGGCATCCATCATAACTGGACATTCCTTTTCTCTTTCCAGTTTTCTGGGCTTGATGCCTCTGACAGTGTTGAGCCTTTGGAAGTTGCCATGGACCACCCAAAGCCAGCCGCTACTCAGTTTCACGGGCTGTGTTTTCCCCAGGCTAGGGGCCCAGGGCTAATTTGCATTATTAACTTAAACTTATTTGAGCCAGTCTGGGGCCCTGAACAGTGCCCCCAACCTCACATCTGTCACCCCTGGCCAGGCACTCTGCTCCAGGGGGACGAAAGAGACCCTAGCGGTGACATTCTTGGTTGTGGAGAGCGCAGGTTCTGCTCTAAGCTGGGGCAGTAACGTTCCAGCAACGGACGGTAGTACGTACTTGCAGCAAATAGGTGAGTTTCCAAAAGCTCTGTGCAGATTGCGCTTTCATGAATCATGTCCGGGGTGGGAGTATCAGTCGAGGGGAACAATGACTATTTCGAGAATCCAAGATTGCAGTGTAAAGAATCTGAAGATGCTGGCGTCCAGAGTTCCACCTCCTCATCTGATGATTCAAAACGAGGCTGGGAGGTGGGAAGTACCAGACGGGGCATAAGTAATAACAACCCTGGACACTGGAAATTTACAAGTGCAAAATCACTTCCTGCTGTATCTGGTTCACTTAGATGTTCATATAATGGGTTTATTTAAAGTGAGGGTCACCCATAGGGCTTCCTCAAACCCAAGTCTGGTTCCCTTGCCGCCCTGCCCCTTCACCATCGCCACCGGCTTCTTGATGTTTGACTTCCCGACTCCGTCCATGCAGCCCACGGATCTGCAATGAGAGGGATGAGCAAGACCCCTGAGGTCATCCCCCTCCCGCCTGGCCCTTTCCCTCCCCGTGTCTATATCTTATCTCCACCTCAGCCTTTCCTGTGCAGGGAGGGTCCCACAGGCCTTGCCCCCCTCTCTGTCCCATAGATCAGCATGTCTCCTGAGGCTGCTGTATTGGAGCTTAACGGGATGCCCACCCCCTTATCATCCAAACACCCGGAGGCACTTGCTGCTGCTGGAGTCAGTTTGAAGTTTAATTTACTGTGGAGCTAGAAGCGGGGGCCTCCCTGTCAACCCCTCGCCTCTGCTGTGGTTTGTCTCTGTGAGGCCAAGCCTGCTATCAGCTGTCCACACTGTTTCCCCTGGAAACCCCGAGACGTGCCGGTTATCCGGCCCCACGTGGCCCCTGTGAGCCTGGAGAGGGGCCCAGCGCGTGGTGTTCTGGCTGCGAGCTTGCTCCTCCTGCACGAGCTCCCCGAGCTGCTCACAGGCTCCGTGGGCGTGACCTTGGGTGATTCGGAGCTGACTCTAGTCAGAGACGGCGAGCATCCCTCCGTCAGTTCGATAGAACAAATCCAAGGCAGCATAAAGGGTAAAAAGCGAGAAGCCTTCAGAGAAAGAAGTCACATGCATAGTGATGAGTCATTCAACAAACATTTCTTGCTCCCCACTCTCTGAGCTCCCCATGTCACGCGTGCATAGTATGGACTCAGAAACACATGGAAGTGCAGTGCTTAGAAATCATTTGGTGCGACCTCCTTATGGTTGAGGATCAGATGGGGAAACTGAGGCTCACAGTGTTTTCTAGGAGGTGGTTAAAACCCAAACATCTGAAAAGTGACAAAGTTCAGTAGCTCTGCTGTGTGGCTCAGACAGGGGCAGAGGGTGGTCGGGAATAGGTCTGAGGTGTAGCCGGTGGTCAGGTAAGGCCTCTGGGCTGGACCATGGAATGTTTGGTGGGCAGAGAGAAGGGAAGCAGGCACCCACGCAGATGGTATGCATGAGCAAGGGCTCGGGGCAGGAAGCAACGTGCCTTGGGCCACCGTGACGGTTGGGTGTGGCTGGAGCGGAGAGTTTCTGTGCAGTACTGAGGCCCGGGATTAGAGAATGGTATAGAATAGGGGTCAGTTTCTGGAGTTGGACACACCAGGATCCTAATCCTGGCTCTACCAGCACCTCGGGCTTATATTCTGTGCCTGAGTCCTTATCTGTAAAATGAGAATAGTAACAGTTCTTACTTCAAGAGTTGTTTTTTTTTTTTTTTTAAGATTTTATTTATTTGAGAGAGTGAGGGAGGGAGCATGAGCAGGGGGAGGGGCAGAGTGAGAGGGGGAAGCAGGCTCCCTGCTGCACACAGAACCCCAGGGCTCAGGCTCAATCCCAGGACCCCGGGATCATGACCTGAGCCGAAGGCAGAAGCTTCACCGACTGCACCACCCACGCTCCCCTTCGAGAGGTTTCTTCAGGTTTTTTTTTTTAAAGCTATTTATTTATTTATTTATGAGAGAGAAAGAGAGAGGGAGTGTGAACAGTGGGGAAGGGCAGAGGGAGAAGCAGACTCCCCGCTGAGCAGGGAGCCAGAGGTGGGGCTCTATCCCAGGACCCTGGGATCAGGACCTGAGCTGGAGGTGGATGCTTAACCGACTGAGACACCCAGGAACCCCAGTTTTTTGAGGATTAAATGAGATGATGCCCTTGTAAGACTTGGAGCAGTGCCCGATACAGGGTGAACTCCTGATACATTTCACGTACTAGCAGTAGTAGGAGAAGAGGGATTCATATAGTGACTCCTCCCTCGCAGGGCGATGTAAGGATTCAGGGAGCTAGCGTGTCTGCCAGCCTGGGGCCCGGCACACGGGGTGCCCCCAGTAGATGGTGGTGCTGCTCTCATGCTGGTGTGGGGCCGGGCCGAGGCCGTGGGTGAGCGGGGAGGCCGATGGCAGTTCTGAGTTCTCTGACCAGGGAGAGCCCCACCAGGCACAGAGGCCTGGCACGCTCACCCTCACGCACCCCCTTCCTCAGCTTGGGGACCGGCAAGCCCCCCCCCCCCCAGTTCGGCCCGCTGTCAGCTCTCGGGGTGGGGGTTAAGAACGGAGCACGCGCCCGAAGGCTCTGCGACAGGTGAGGAGACGTTCTTCCAGGTGGATCGAGGCGGGTGTCTGGTTTGCTCTGGGACAGTCCGGGCTTCTTTCTGGCGAGTGTGCAGCACCACCAGAGAGACCTTGCCCCCCCCCGCCCCACTTGGGCTGTGGCATCGTGACGTGTTTTGATGGGAAGGACTCTGGGTTCTCCCTGCCCCCTCTGGTCCACCTCATTGTCAGCTCCCGATGGCCACGCGCATTCCCCGCATGGGGTCAGGGAGCTGCTGAGTAGCTCCCTGAAAGTGTCATGCTGTAAGTGAAGAGGACCCCGTGCCCCCCGGGAGGCCGCCCCTGCCCTAGAGGGCTGGAATCAGTGGTGCCCACGGTTAACCCCTCGGTACTGTCTGCATCACAGGCAGACCCTTCCTCTCTCTGCAAAGACTCAGAGAAGGACTTGGGATCCAGGCTAGAGCTGGCATCTTGAGGGGACGGAATCTACCCCCCTTACAGTACCCCATCACAGCCTTTTATTCCAGCAGCTTCTCTGACCCTTGTCTTCCAATGCCTCTGCCGGCTCAGAAACTTTGTTGCCATGGCAATGTCACTCCTATCTCCCCATTCCCTCTCTCTCCTGCTCCCTGGGAGGCAGAGGTAAAGTGTACCGCCCTCCCTCCCGTCTCTCCCACAGACTGCTCAGGGCCCTCATGCAGATGGCCTGGGCCTGCCAAGTCCGGGTCGCAGAGGCTTCAGAGCTGAGGCCCTTCGTAATCAGTCTCCATTTGTCTTGAGCAGGGCATCCCTTAGAGGGAACGAGAAAGAACAATTCCCAGACCCCAGGAAATCCCTGCGCCATGGGGATTGGATCATTTTGGATCATTTCAATTCAGTTGAGCAAACATCTGTGGAGAAATTTCTTTTTGCCAGTGCTGAATTGGTGTGACCCAAGCCCTTAAGGAGTTCCCAGTTCGGTGTGGGAGGTGGGAGATGGACACTCAGAATGGAAGGCACAGGTCCACAAACCCACAAGGCTAGATATGTTCAGAATCCAGAACTTTCCAGATATTGGCAAAGTCATGTGGTATGTACACCATACCTTAAGTAACATCTCCAGGTGGGGCTTGGGGCAGAACCCCATACTCAAATACATGCATACCTGTATTCAGATATTCACATGCTGTTAATAACCTCACATCTGTCTATTTAGATCAGATTTGCCACCAAACGAGCTTGGTGAAAACCATCCAGCTTCAGAGGCTTTTGGATTTTTGGAATTGGGAATAAGGGATTTTAGCCTTCTATAAGAATTTATTTTTAGGAGAAGCTTCTCTCTGCTGAGGCCCATCATAATGAACCAGCTTGGGGCAGAAGCTGGCCAAGAATTCAGAGAACAGGGAGGCTGATTGGCCTCAGCAGCTCCAGCGCAGAGCTGACTCAGAGCCACGCAGCGATGTACGTAGAAGGAGGAGGCGGTGTCTTCTTGCCCCGGGGCAAGACCTGAGCTGGGCCCTGGAGGATCAGGAGTTTGCCAAGCAGAAGGGCGAGAGAGGGCCTGGACCGTGGTCGCCTGGGGGTGCTAATGGTGCTAATGGATTCCTTCTCAGAAAAGTGTTTGTATTCCTTTTTAAGATTTATTTATTTATTTGAGAGAGAGAGAGAGAGAGAGAGAGAGCACGTGCTCAGGAGCAAGGGGAGGGGCAATAGGAGAGGGAGAGAATCTCAGGCAGACTCCCTGAGACCATGGCCCGAACCAAAACCAAGAGTCAGCCACTCAACTGACTGAGCCACCCAGGTGCCCCACAGAAAAGTGTTTTTAAATGAATAAAATACAACAGATAGGATGACCAAGGAAACCAGTTACATGGAAACGCAGTTAAAACATTTTTATAATCATATATTAATCAATGTGCTTCTTTATTAATGTATTAAATAGCCAAGCCTAGCAACAAGTCCAACCGCTAGCCTAAGTTTGAAATAATAATGTAAATCACCTCTTAAGAGTATCTGTAGCCCTGCAGGGTGACAGGAAAGCATTTGTGGTGTTTGCTGGTGACCAAGTCAGAGGTACTGTTAAGATACTGAGATTTATTGCCTATGTTCAAAATTGAAGGAAATGCCAGCTTGCAGTTAGGAGAAAAAACAGTGATGTCACTTTTTCCCCCCAAAGTGTTCACAGACCACTGACTTCTAACCCTAGGTTACGAATCCCTGGTCTGGTCAGAGAGAACTACTTGGGAACAGGCTCGAGTGGGAAAATAAGAAGCATGTTCGGGGAGAGCTGGCGTGGAGTAGCCCGAAGCAAAGTGGGAGGAAGTTCTGGAAAGATGGTATCTTGAGGAGATCACATACCTTTGGACTTTACTCGCTCCTCAGAAGAAACTTTTCTTAGGACATCCTGTATTTTGTAATGACATGTTATGAAAGGAATACATGCTCATGATAGAAAGTAAAGGGGAAAAAAGGGCAAGAAAGTCATTCAGTGTCAGCAATCGCCACGAATGTCCGGTTAAGCGCCATGCACATGGGAGGCTGTGTGGTACAGTGGTGAACGTACTGACCCGGGGCCCAGGGACTGGGGGTGTGCGTCCTGACTCTGACCTTTAACCTTTGGTCCCGTTTCCTCATCCGTAAAAGGAAATAATGGTTCCTATCTCATCAGGTCGTTCTGAGAAATAAATCCATTCCTACGAAGTGCTATCATGGGCCATAATTAGCACTCAGTAATCACGGGCTTTTATAACATCTTCTAGTCGTTCCTCAGCTCATAACTGTGTTTTGTATTTGTTCAGCTGTAGCCTTCCTACACCTCTATGTATAATTTTATATCCTGCTTCTTTAATATTATTTCATAAATATTTTTAATACTATTATAAACTGTTCATAAGCATTTTAAATACCTAAGCAAGATTTCATGTGGGTATATGACCCACACTTTAGGTAAGTATTCCCTTATGATTGGACCCTTAGCTTATTTCCAATTTCCTATGGAAAATGTTGTGAGCAGGCTTCCGTGCAGTTCAGCAACTATTTTTCAGCACATAACTCTGAGTCAGGTCCTGTGCTAAGTCTGGAGGGCCCAGAGGTAAATAAGACATGCTTTCTGCCGTGCAGCGGCACACGCACACCGGTGTTTTAGGATTATAATTTGTCTCACAGTCTGGAGAATGGATTGGAAATGAAGAATTCTGAAGACAGAGAAGCCCCTTAGGAGGCAGGTGGAAAAAGGGACTGACTTGGAACAGTCGCAATGGGAGTGGAAAGGATGGGATGGTGGGTGAGCAGGTCAGGGGGTCAGAACTTGGCCGCTGACGAGTAGAGTGAGTGGATTCAGTGAGGGAAGCCAGGGAAGAGTCACAGGTGACTTCCGCTGGGAGCTTGCAGAGCTAAGTGGGGTGAAGTGGAGTGGTTCAGGGCTTTGGTGCTCAATGGATCTCTGAGTTCAAGCCCAGCTCTGGTGTGTATCACCTGTGATCTTGAGCAAGTTCTGTCAATGTTCTAAGCCTCAGTTTCCCCATCTGTAAAGAGGGCCAAATACCGAATCTTCCTCCTAGAAACATGAAGGTCCAATCAGATTATGAGAAGAATCTAGCACACGCGATGCAGTGGGCCTAATAAGGCCATGTAGCATGTCAGGGCCATTGTAAGCCCTTTGGGTGTATTAATTCACTTTAATTCTCCCACCATCCCTACTGTTAGAATCCCCGTTCTAATGATGAGGGAGTGGCCCAGAGAGGTTTGGTAACTTGCTTAGGGCCTCACAGCTAGAAATGACAGAGCCGGGACTCAAACCCAGGCAGTCTTGTGTCGGAGTCCGCGCTCTAAATGACTGTGCTCTCTGCCCCTCTGCCGTGGACGTGATGACTAGGTGATACCAGAGCCAGAGAAGCAGGCGAGAAGCAGGGCTGGGGGGCGTTAGGAAATTCAAAAGAGCAATGCCGTCAGCAGCATCGAATACTGTAACAAGAGAATAGGATGAGAACCGCTAAGAAGTCCCTGGTGACCTGGGGAAGCAGATTCGATAGAAAGAGATGGGGTGGGGACCTGGACTGGAAGGGGGGAAGGGGTGCTTGAGGCTGCAGGGTGGGGGGCGGCCTCGAGAGCAGAATGAGCACCGGACAGGACGAGGCCAGCACACTCGACTTCGGATGCAGGCTCTGACCTGTGTGAGGCGCGTGACTCTGGAGGAGTCCCTGAGCGTCGCTCGGATGCTGTGTCCTGGTTGGTAAAATCAGGAACCAAGACTCACCCCTAAAGCCGTGGTAGTCTGACGGCCGCTGACTCAGGACATCTAGCAGGCAGTAAGGGCGAACCGGGCTGAGAGCACATGAGCTAACTTATACGGAAACTGCTTGAAACTGGCAGAGCCCTCTTCGGACAGGGGGCCTGCTCGCGGTGACTTTGTCACTGGGCATGGTTCCTACACAGTACAGACGAGTCCCCCTCCGGTACCCAGCTGAGATCTGTGGTGTGGCAGGATCCCTGCCCGAGCCGCAGGCCGGGCGGAGAGCTTGCAGCTTTGTGGCTTGTGTGGTAAACGCTAGGATTTGGACTCTGAGGCTCTTCCCACCAGCCCTTCCCCTTGAGGGCGATCACGTGGCCTTGTGGGCCAGTGGTTAGGACCCTACCCTAGGAGAAAGAACATCTAGGTTGCAGGGGTTGGCTTTGCAGCCAACTCAGCGAGGAGCCTTGCACTGATCCCTTAATCTCAGTTTACTGTCCTGGGAAATGGCTCGGCCTGACTCTCAACGTGCGTAGGAAGTAAACGTGTCCAGAGGCAAGCTTTGAGTTTTGCAGGGAAGAATGCCTTGCAGCATGTCAGGGAACCTCAGTCCACATTCCAGGGGCCAACTCCTGGGTTCTGATATCACAGTGTGCATCCTGAGAATTATCTCAAGTTCTGTCACCTCCTTCTTCTCCCGTCCTTCCTTTCTTGTTCACTGGTGTTTTAAAATCTGAGATTCTCTCCTCTTCTGACCACGTAGCCCATTCATCCACTCATTTATTCAATGAATATGAACTGGGCACCTAGAAAAACATGCAGAGGCCACTGAGGAGGTGAGAAGTGGGGCTTTAGAGAGAAGGATGGCTCAGGTCCTGTCCTGACGGGTTTGAAATCTAGCGGGAGCAGAACAATACCTAAGCAACAAGTTGAAAGAGGCACATTTACAAGTGTCTTGGTACAGAGGGACAGACCAGGGGCCTCAAGAGCCCTGGGGAAGATTGATTCCACACAAAGGAGTGTGGGAAGGTGTAAGGAGGAGGCGTTTGAGGTGCTCTTTGACAGGAGACTGAGTGTCCAGAGTAGAGGAAGGAAGGGCTCCTTCTCCACGGGGAAGCCCGAGACACTCAGGGAAGCAGGTGCACCGCGCAGGCGTCTAGGTAAACAGGAGTGGCGGAGGGTGGCATTGAGACATGAGACCCCCTCCTTGCCTCTCACTCTCTTTTTCTGCTTCTCATTCTCTTTTTCTTCTCCTGTCTCTTCTGCTCCCTTTGGCTGTAGCTGAGTCTGATTCTTCCTCTCTTGCCTGCATCATCCTTACCCCCTTCGTCCCTCTGCTTGTCTGCCTGTCTTCCTCCCCTTCCTCTTTAAATTGGATAGGCTAGCAGATTGCATGGCGGGTGACTGTTCTGTGAGCGGGGCCCTCAGCCCCTGTGGCAGCCGTGCCTGGCTGTACCTCCCAACACCCACACTGCAGGCCTGGCAGGATAGAGTCTGCCGGTTTCTGCCATTAGCCTCTGTCCTTCAGTGACAGCCAAGACAATTTATACACTCTGTTGGCTGTGGCCGTATGTTGTCATAACCTGGGTCATTTCCTCATTTAATACCGTCCATAAACTCCAATAAAACTGTCCTGGAGTCCCCTAGTCCAGAAAAGGAGAGGCACTGGGTTTGGAAGGGTGGGAAAGGGGAGGGGGGCAGAAGGTGAGGGTCCAGCAGGTGAAGGTTGGACTTGAGCCTGAAACCCAGGCAGGGCACCCAGCCCACATACCACCTGATGAGTGCCTTGTTTCCTTTCCCGCTGCCCACGCTGTGTCCTGTTGCTGGCTACAGTGTGTCAGATCCTTCCCAAGGGGGTGGTCGCTGTCCTGGGACCCTCTTCCAGCCCGGCCTCCAGCTCCATCATCAGCAACATCTGTGGGGAGAAGGAGGTGAGTGCTACACCAGGTTGGGGGACCATCTGCGGACCAGCAGCCTGTGCCCTGGGCCCCAAAATATCATGGATTCTCAAGGTCTGGAAGAGCTCATTTGGGCCTGGTTGGTGTTACCAATAACAACAACATCGAAACATTGAAAAGAAGTGGTCCTTTGTTGGGCGCTTACTTTTCTCCAGGCGGTTTGGGTGGAGGGGACACAGAGGAGAGGTTTTGCGACAGGATTTTCAAACTGAGCTCCTCTGGGTCTTTGAGTCCTCAGGGGGCCCCTTGGTGGTGGTGGGTGGAGGGAGAGGCTGTGGAGGGTGGTGGTCCTGGGGACGCCAGGAGGGCAGAAGGCTGAGCTCCCCAGGAGATGCTTCGAGACTATCTGTTCAGATATCGGGATTCTGGTGAAGAATGCCTTGGGGAGGAGACACGGCTACATTTTATTGCTAAAATGTAGTTTGAAACCTCTGTCTTATAAATTCTCTAGAAAAAAGTTCTCTTTTGTTTTCTTCCCCATTCACCAATTCCAGTGTTTACTTCTTCAGTCAGTGAATTCTTCCTCAGGTGTTACCTGGACCCGGAGCCTCTCTAGTTACAGTGTGGAGCTCATTTCCTCCGGCCCCAGTTCCATGGGGGATAAAGACGGTCGGGGATGAGTTTCTGAGTAATAGCCCACTCCCTGTTCCATCAGCTCTCTCCTTCTTCTTCCCCGGGAGAAAACAAACTCAAAAGTGTGTTTGGTGTTAAGCTCATTGCTGGCATCCTTCCTAGCTTCTCCTAGAATCTATCCGTCTTTCCCTTCACAAAAATCCTTGGGAAACAGTGGCAAAGTAGCCCCTTGGCCTCTCTCTGGCCTCAAGGGCCTTCTAGCCAGGTCCTTTGAGAACAGATGGAGCTTGGTGGCAGGGGGCACAAGGTCAGGAGCCAGGGAGGGGGCAGAGCAGAGGGACAGGGGAAGGAGAGATCAAGCTTGCACCTGTCCTGGGGCCTGGAGGCTCATCCTTCCGGAAATGTCAGCTTTGGGAGGATCCGATTCTGGAAATAGGAGAACACCCACTGCAGGGCAGACACCTCTCAGTAAGCTGTCCCTACCCCACACCCTCTGGAACCTTCCCCCTCGATGCTAATCAGTAGGCTTGAGTCCCTGATGCTTGGGGCGGAAGAGTTATCTTCCCAATTTCATGAACCCACTCTCAGCATGTGACCTGCACTTCAAAGTGCTGGGCAGCCCTACCCCAGTCCCGCGGTTGGTCCTGCTCCCCCAGGGCTGGGCCACTGCCCTGTAGGCTAAGCCCCCTGAGCCTTTTTGCCCCAGGCCAGGTGTCTGCTGACAGCTCCCCATCCCTACCCCCCCCCCCCAGGTGTCCTGAAAGATGACTCTTGACCCATCGCAGGCCAAAAAAGGCGCTTCTGCCCCCACTGCATCCCCTCCATCCACCCCCATCTCATAGACCTTGGCCCCAGAAAGTTAGAGCTGATGTTTAATTTAAATTTTTCTTGCCATACTCCAAGTAGCAGCTCCGATCTGTGGCAGGCTGTTATTCCAGCAGTCGCTGGGATCTTCACCAAGTGAGGTTGCCAAGACGTCAGCTCCCCATTTCCTCTTTTCTCCTCCCTCCCGGCCCCCCATCACACTGCCTCACTGTTTCTTACAGTCATCTCCCAACCCCCACTCTAGAATGACCTCCTGCAGGGCTTCAGTGGATATGTTATCTCAGCTGACATGTTTCCCTTAACGCTGTTTGGCATTTCAGGCCAGAGGCAGAGACCCTGATTTACAACCATCCCCCCGACCCTGCCACTCTGACCCCTGTGCCATTACCAGCCAGCCAGGTCGTGCTGCCCAGAGAACGGCCAGCCGCTTAGCCCTTCTTTGTCTGGTCATGTCCCTTCCAGAGTAACCTTTCCTCTCCACTCAGATTATGCATTTCTTTTCATATTTTATGAGGCTGAACTGGCTCACACTGACGCCCCTCCGCTCCAGGGAAAAGAAATGGAGTTCTCACCAAGGAGTTCATTCCTTTAAATGCTGCGGAACCGCTCCGTAGCCCAGTGGCTGGCTGCCTTCTGCCTCACCTCTCCTTCCTCACACACCTCCACAGTGTCTTGCTGGGATGCATTTGCAATTGCAAATCTATTATGGATTGATCTTAGTCCTAGAGAGACACTCAGCGGGATGGGCCTGGGCCTTCCCTGCCTGGGCCCATCAGAGCAGCTGGCTCCAGCAGCCTTCAAGATGGCGGGCTGTGCTGGAGACTTCCCACCAACTCCACTCCCTGGAGGGGCCCCTCATCCCACGCTCCCTGCACGACCTGCTTCAAGGGCTTTTTCGGGAGCCCCTAGATTTGGGGAGAAAGGGGGAAGGGAAGGAGATAAGGCATTGCTGGAACAGTTACGCCATGTTAGGTCCTAAGCTATTATATCCTTCATATACAGGCTCTCTTTCTATCCTCCCAGAGATTCACGAAGCACCCATTGTTGTCTCCGTCCTAAGGAAGCATAGACAGATTAAGCAGTTGGCCCCAAATCACACAGGACAACCTAGAGACAAACCCAAGTCTATGACCTGTAAAACCCACTTGTCCTTCATTTTCCTGAGTATCTTTCCTGATCCATGTCTAGGGTCTGTGGTTTGAAGGGTATTTCTAAGGGTGCATTCTGTTGGGGTAAGTTAGCTGGAACCTTCCCAACAGCCTATTGGCTGGATGGCCACACACGGTGGGCCTGGGTCAGAAATGCTCAAATGTATAAGCCAGCCAGCCTGGCCACCTTGCCCACCCTGCCCCTGCCTGGCCCTGGCCTCCATCTTGCCCCTTTGTGAACTGTGTTTCCTTTCAAGGTGCATTTGTTATTCTTTTTAGAAGATTGTATGGGGTGCAAAATACAAGCTGGGAAGGAAGACCCTTTATGACACTGCTTAGATCAACCTCCCTCTTCTGAGTCTTCTCCCATAACTCACCAGGCTCTCTCCAGGTCTGCATTTTTCAGTCTCTGCTGGAAGATACTGGTTGCCCCTCTCTCTCTGGTTCGAGGGCTAATCCTAATTGAATTCAGGAATTTTCTCCCTAGTTCCTGCTAAGTCTTTCCCTCCCCTCCTCCCTCAGAGGTGCTCTGGTCTCTGGCTGACCTCTCCTAGAATCTTAAAAAGACAAAGTGGCAGAATCCTACAGACACCATCTCAACATCCTCCCAGACTCTGGGCCAGCCCCGGCTAAGAAAATTGCTGCAGTCATTTCGAAATAACCCACTCTCGGAGCCAATGAACTCACCACCAGGAAGTTCTTCCTGCTCTCTACCCTCGGTCTTACTTGCTTTAACACCATTCCAAAGCCATGCTGGCTGTGGCGTGGCCCTCCCGTAGCACGCGGGTTCTAGGGGAGGACAAGAGTGGGGGTTTCCCGAGTCCCTCTCTAGGAGAGGCACCAAGTAGCTCCTGTGGCTCAGGTACCAGGAATGAGGGTGACAAAATGAAATCAAGGTGGATGGCAGCTTATTACACTTTAACTTTCCCATTACCTTCCCAACAGCCTAAGCCGCCAATAGAGCAGCATCAGAGCCTGTTACTCTCTCTTCCCGGGAGAAGAGAGGCAGGAGGCAGGGGCAGTGCCTCCCGGAAATGTCAGTAACAGACACAGAGGGAAGCTGACACGGTCCTAATGAAGCCAGAGCACGCTTTTATTTACCTGGCTGTGTCTGGATGGCTTCTCAGCCTGGGGCGCTCCCCGCTCCGTGTGTGTATGTCTGCGGAGGAACCCATCCCAGGCTGTCACATAGGAAGTTTGTTGGGAGCGGGTTTGTACACTTGTCGGCCAGGCTGGCTGATGGGGCCCCTTTGTTAGTCCCCAGGGCGGTGTTTTTCTCTTTCTACTGCCTCTGCTCTGATTTATTCACGACCAATAAAATATCATAAGGATTATGGCTCCGAGAGCCTTTTGTCTCGCTGCCTAGCAGCGGGCAGTTGCTCTGAGAATAAAGACCTATGATTTTGCCCCCTTGGGGCCACAGACCCCAGTGCCAAGGTCCACAGTACGTTTTTACAGCTCCTGGCCGGGGGGGTTCTCGTCCCGGGTGTTTCTATTTTGAGCAGCGTCCAGGACGTCATCTTGTCTTCCTCCTCGGGGCGTGGGTGCCCTGAGTCCCGCCAGCTCCGTCTCCACCGGAGTGTGGCAGAGGCCTTACCTAGAAGAATCCGCCGTCCACGGCCTCACCTCCCTCATCCCTGCTTTCCTTTGCACTCATTCAGGATCCTCCCTGCCGCCTGTTTTTACTCCTCCTCCCAGGTCCCTCATTTCAAAGTGGCCCCCGAGGAGTTTATCAAGTTCCAGTTCCAGCGATTCACAACGCTGAACCTCCACCCCAGCAACACGGACGTCAGCGTGGCCGTTGCTGGGGTCCTGAACTTCTTCAACTGCACTACCGCCTGCCTCATCTGTGCCAAAGCAGAATGTAAGCTTTCCCCCCGCAGCTCCGCCCCACGGCCCATGGCCCACGCGGTCCGGCTGGCTTGTGGATTTCACCCCGGTGGCTCTGCCCTTGGCTGTAGAGCTGCCAGGAAGGGGAGGGCTCTCTCAGACGGTGGGGGTGATGATCAGCAACTTTGGTCATTCCCGTGTGTGTCCTTGGCTGTTTGCCTGTGCCCGTGCGTGTGCGTGTGAGAGAGAGAGAGAGAGAGAGATCGAGAGAGAGAGAGAGAGAGAGAGAGAGAGCAGTCCAGGAACACCCTTTGCCAGGCATGGGCGGAACAGAGAGAACTGGGTTACAGGGAGACTGGCCAACCTCCAAGCCTTTTTGCATCTGCAAACTCAATTCCCACATTTTCAGCCTCATTGTGAAGGAGCTACAAAAAGAGAGAGAGAGGGAAAATATAAAATTGGATGCATTTTGTACTTGATGGGTTGAAGAGCTTCTTCCCCTGGAGAGCGGGTTTTGCTGATGGAACAACGTCCAAGGGCAATTCCTGATAAAGTATTTTTTTTGCAAATGCAGGTTTTAGAA
Source organism: Ursus maritimus (assembly GCF_017311325.1). Classification (NCBI taxonomy): domain Eukaryota; kingdom Metazoa; phylum Chordata; class Mammalia; order Carnivora; family Ursidae; genus Ursus; species Ursus maritimus. Next base: position 47,289,971 of record NW_024424008.1, on the reverse strand, counting down.
ATACAGTTTCTCTGACGCTCAGACAATTTGTAACGTAAATTTGGTGTTTATGGAGATTGAGCTAATTTGAGCCAGCACTTTCTAGCAAGTCTGTACACCTGTGTGCTCCCAGTGACAGCTGGGCACCCACATGTGGGCAGGCAGATGCTGGGCCCTGCCTGCCCCTGGGGCCCTGTGCCCGAGCCCCAGGCATCTGTGTCCTGTGCAGCTCGCCTGCAGGTCCGGGTGGGCTCTGCTGGCCGACGTCCTCTCCATCAGGGCTCCTGTTCAGAACTGCTCTGCACAGTTGCTCTGCCCTGGAATCCCTACAGCATCTCTAAACAACAGCCCCCTCCCAGCCAAGGGTCAAAACCGCACCCACCTGTTTCCCTGTGATGTGCATTCAATTCATGAATTTGCATAAACACAGATTGAAGATTTACTCGGTGCTACCCAAGAAACAATAACTGAGCTTCAACTGTGTGTACTTTTTATATAGTTTATTTAATTATTACCATGACCCAGTGGCTTCGGAGATATCGGAATTCCCCAGGTCAAAGTTGAATCAAACTCGAAATCCAGTTCCTCGGTCTCACTGGCGCCCCGCAGGCAGTGCAGACGCGGAACATTTCCATCATCAGAGAGAGTCCTACTGGATGGCACTGCTGTAGATGTTAAGTGTTTTGTGGCCGAAATAAACAATAAAAAGGGAGACGTGTTTGGATAAACACTTCACTCTGCTTCGCCCTCGTGGAGATTCACAGCACACATTAGCATGGATACGCCAAGCTGTCCTGAGGCCAAAACAACCATTTACCTCATCTCTTCCAAGTAGGATTGACCAGAAGTCCCTAAAGGATGCTGATCGAAAAGCCCACAGGATGCTAGTGTTCAATAGAACGGAGTTGGGGAACATGGCATTCCAGCAGGTGGTCGTCCTCCTGTGATATCAGACCACTGTATGGTGGGACCAAACCAAGGATTCTCCTTCTGGAAATTTCTGCCACCTGCCCACTCAGGCAGGATTCAACTGGTGCACCCCATGTGTACGGCGGGAATGTTAAGAGACAGAAGATAGGCTGTAAATCTCTCCCAGTGAAGGTTCTCTTGCTGCCTTCCTCAGTGCGGGGTCCAGTGTCTCACCAACCTGATGGGAAGTTCTTTCTTATGTCTAGCCACAGTCCCTCTTGCTCGTAACGTGAGCCCTGCTCTCTCTGCTTCAACTGTTTGCTGAGCACCTACTGCACACGGAGCTCTCTGCCAGATTCTGTTGCCTCCTAGGACAGGGCTCTTTCCCTTCGAATCATGACCTTCCTTGACATTCATGCAATTCCTTGCAGATGGCAAAGCACTTTCCCATACATTTTGCCATTTTATCTCCTTCCTTCCTAGTCATTTTAGAGCCAAGAAAACAGAGTTTTTTCTCTTGCTTGAGGTCACACAGCTGGTACATGGCAAACCAAGACTCTAACTTGGATCCTTTGACTCAGGATTTCCTCCTGCACAACCCCTCCCACCGTCCTAGTCCGCACAGACAACCTCCGAACCGCGGCTCAGGGCAGGCTCTGCCTGGCAGGCCCGGTGTCCTTTGAAGGGCAGAGATCTCTCTGGAGCAGTGTGTCCCCTTGCTCCCTCGAGCAGGGTGCAGGATGGCTGAGCACAGATACGGTCCTGAAGGGGATGAGCCTGCCCGAGAGCCACAGGGGCCAGGGCACAGCCCAGGTGGGACTCATCAACCACAGTCGATGAAGAACCACAGTTCTTCTTGAAGAACTCATGCACGGAGCCTGCCAGTGACTCCGGCCCCACCTACCAGGGCCCAGGGAAGGAAGGTAGGGCAGAGCAGGAGAAGTTCAAGGGCAAAGAGGATTAAAATCTAATCAAAGGATGAAGAAATCAGGGACTGAAGGGAAATGCAGCTCAGAGCTGGGGAGGAGACACGCTTCCATCTTCCTTATTAATGCAGGACCAAGAGATGCCGCACGTTGAATTAGAAACAGGCATCTAATTCTATTTTCCAGCCATCAAAATTAGGCATAACGGAGACCATGCCACGGGGAATCATACCCCGTTTTTTCCTTTCTTTCCAAAAGTAGAGTTTTAATAAGCAGGTTTTGGACCAAGTAGAGTTGTATTGTGTTTTACATTAGTTTTCTTTAATGGGAAGAAAAATCAGGACATCTGCAAGTGCCTAGTTCTAATGAGGCTGGGGGGCGGAGGGAGATGTGGTGAGGGGTCTAAGCATGCTGTATGAGTCATCACCATCGGGCATAGGGGACTCGGCCATTTGGGGGCTTCCAAGGAGAGTCGGGGTTCCCCACCGTGGCCCCTGAGCCCCTTTGGGAGATCACTCAGCCTTGCCACGAGGTTACCTTTTGAGACTCTCAGGATGGACCCAATGCCTTCAATTTCTTGTGGCCATTAAGCACAACCTGCTGGGTATTTTCCTGGTATCTTTGTGCAAACTCAAATCCTATTTTTTTTATGTTTGCTTTGGTGTTTCTTTCTAAGTATTTTAATGTCCTTTTGTGGCTATTCGTCCTTCTGCCATCTGCTTACCGCCTGTGTGACCTTGGGATAGTAACTTAGGTACTGTCCTGCTTCCTGTTGTCTTGTCTATAAAGTGGGAACGATGATGCCTCCCTTGCAGGATGGCCGAGGGGATTAAATAGGACGAGATACACAGAGAGTGTGACACAGTGTCCACACTTAGATAACGAGAGGCACATGTGTGCTTTTCTTTCCTTCCTTCCTTGGATCACTTTTTTTTTTTTTTAAGATTTTATTTATTTATTCGACAGAGACAGAGACAGCCAGCGAGAGGGAACACAAGCAGGGGGAGTGGGAGAGGAAGAAGCAGGCTCATAGCAGAAGAGCCTGATGTGGGGCTCGATCCCATCACGCCGGGATCACGCCCTGAGCCGAAGGCAGACGCTTAACCACTGTGCCACCAAGGCGCCCCCTCCTTGGATCACTTTTGAACAATGCCAGGTCAGGACCTGGAGCAGAGTGACCAGAGTTCAGCTCTGTCCTTACACCGTCCCTGTGTCTGCTAAATTCTGTCCAGGTTGTTGGAGAAGAACAGACTCTGATCCTGGAAGGAAGTATAGCTGGAGAGAAGTGCAGAATGGCACAGTAAAAAGAGAACCGCCTTTGGGGTCCAACCAAGCTGCTCCACCGCTCACGAGCTGTGTGATGTCTAGCAGATCACTGTACCTCTCTGAGCCTTAGTTCCCCTCTGCGTAAAGTGGGAATAATATTGCTTTTCAGGGCATTTGGGTGGAAGGTATCTGGGCCCAGAACATAATAAACATTGACTTACTTTATCCTGCGATCCTGGTTGTGGCAGCAGGGAGTGGGGGATGGGAGAGTAGGGGTGATACTCAGAGCCCCTTGTGAAAATAGTGAGACACTAGCGGACCTTCCCGATACCAGCCCCAGGAGGCACACGTTGTGCAAGGCCTTATGCTCCGAGCAATACAAAATTAACCATTTATTGACCACTCACTATGTGCCTAACACTCTGCTGAGGCTTTTGAAATTATCCCATTTAAACCTCACAATAAGATGGACTCTATAAACATTCCTATTATCTGCATGAGGAAAAGAGAGACTAAGTCTATTTTCAACATATGTGGTTCTTGTTACCTCCTTTCCCTGCTGCTCTGAACACTGTGGGACAGACAGAAGGAAGGGATCATTTTTTCCTATTTTATGGCTGAGTTGAGGCCTTGCCATGCCAACTTAACTGGGGAATCAGAGGCTGGAATTCGGGACCAGGAGACCTGGTTTGGGTCTTGGCCTGTCGTGGGTTTTCTAGCTCTATGATCTGTCACTGCACCTCTCCCACCCAGGAGCACCTGCCCTCCCAGAGCCCTTGGGTGGGAGATAAATCACTGTACGTGAAGGAGCTGAGAAAGCATTGAAGACTGCTCAGGGCAGGGATGCCTGCTGAGCCCCACTAGCTCAGGCCCAAGCTGGAAACACACCCTGAAGTTAGGACGTGATGGGAGTGCAGGGGCCAGGTTCTTCCCATGGCCACACTTGCCGTCAGAAAAGAGGACAGCCTGCAGGGCCAAGCACACGGTCCTCCCAAGAGCAGGAAGCCTCACCCTCTCCGCCATCCCCTCTCTGTCTCCTCCCCTGCCTCCTGTGGTCCCGCCTCCCCTATCTGTTCCTGGGGCCAAGCCCAGCAATGGGATGAGACAGAACCAAGAAGCAGGTGCAATGCATCGTTCAAGCACTTGAACTTGCTCTGTGCCCCTTCCCCTCTGACCACTCCTTGGACTCTCATTCCCATCTCCCCATCAAAATCTGCTCATGGAAAAGATCTGAAAACCACACACCCTGAGGCATGCGGCCTGGCAGGGGGAAGGGAAATGAAGCCTTACCAGGTGTAGGGCAGTGTGGGCACCAGGAAAAACCATGTCATTCCCCTAAATCCTCGCCACGTTCCCCCGAGGTCAGTATTACATCCTTGCCTCCCCGCAAGATTTAAAAGTGCCATCCCTCCCTGGAGTATTAGCATTTTCCAGAACCAGAGCCCGCAGCCAAGGGAATCAGCCAGTGGAGAGGGATGGAGGCCAGTTGAGATGGGTGTTTATTCTTATTTTTTAATACAAGGGTCCTCTGTGTCCGCCGCAGACCCATCACTTAGGTATTTGTGTCCTTGTCCTACGGCCCTGTCCAACCCCGGCTGTGCCTTTCACGGCTTCTCCGTTCTCCTCCCTCCCTGCCTGGCCCCCTGCTTCCAGTTGCAGAAGCCAGCCTCCCTCCTGCTTCCCAGAACAGCCGGCCTGCTGAGGCTCTCATCGATCCATCCCGTTGCATCCTGAGCGAGACTAATAGGTTCCCCAGGTCCCTCTCAGCCTTGGACTTGGCAGGCAGACCTGCTGCTGGGCCCAGGGCCCCACAGGAGAGGACTGGGGTGGTGGCAGAGGGGAAGCTGGGAAGAGAGCAGCTTTTAACCCCTCTGGTGGCAGCTGCCTTCCGTAAATCCCCTAGTTCCATTAAACAGAGGTGAGGAGAATGACGTTTGGAAAATTCTACACTGCACGCAGAAACTCCTGATGTTCCTGACGTCGCTAAACCACACTTTCCCTTCTGCAAAGTCCTTCCACTGCCTAGCGTAAAGAAGGATCCCTTCTGATGCATAGAACTAGAGAATCCCTGGGCTGGGAAAACATCAGTGTTCTTCTGTCCAACTTTCCATGCACTGGTTTAATTCACTCTCTGACAGTCAGCAAGAGGGACTTCAGTCTTTCCTTAACTATCTCCAGTGACAGGGATCTCACTACCACGGCATCTTTAAACAGCTTGAACAGAGCTAAGTCTGTCTCCCTGTGACCTGCATCCACCCTTTGTTCTGGGGCGTAGTCCTTGAGGCTGCCAAGAGCAAGTCCGTCTCATGACGGCCCTTCCCATTCTTCCTCAAGCTAGGCACTCCCTTCTTTCAGCTTCTCCTCAAGTAGTATGGTGTCCATTCCCCACCTGGCACTGCTGCTCCCCTGCTCTGTTAGGATGTAGGGTCTCGCTCTTCCCCCCGCAGCCTCAGTGTCTAGTTCAGCCTCCAGCAAGCGCTGCGCACCCTGCCTCGCACTGGGCATGTACAGAAGAGTTTGAAGTGGGAATTCCTACCCAACACCGTGAAATACTTTGTGTTTATGTATTTCCTATATATGCCACCAAGTATTTTGCATGGTTTAGAACCAAGGACTATATTTTGTGGATTGGATAATAAGCCCAGTAAGAAGAGGAGATGGGTGAAGGACCGTTAGGATGTGAGTGGGTGGGGGAAGGGTGAACGGAAACCAGCTTTGTGAAGCATCTTCTAGGACACTGACGCTGTCCTGCTTACTTGACTTCCTCATACTAACCGTGTAAGGCAGTAGTTGTCCTTACTTTACAGACAAGGTCCCTGAGGTGCAGAGGGGTGGACGGAGTCGCCCCCGCGAGCCAATCCCAGTATTGCCAGAGCTGGGACTCACCTGGGGATGCACCTGCCACCCTGTGCTCTGATTGCTGCTCCAGGTGCTGTCCGGGCTGGGAAAGGAGTGACTGATAGGAGATCCTGGGTGGGATACAGACTCCCCCGCCCCGAGGACTCGCTGCCCTCCTTCCCTCCCCATCCCCCCTGCCTTTCAGCACACACAGAGAATATGCTGGGTAACGTGCTGATTCCTTGTTTAAAGGGCAGCAGAGCACTCCACAGGGCAGTCAAGTGGGGTACACTGGGCATTGATTGGAGCAGGGGCCCCAATTTATGTGACATCTGGGAGGCTCTTCCCTGGGAGCTCAGGGCACCTGCCAATTTTAAAGGGATGAATGGTTCCTGGGCTGCCTTGGCCGGGTATCTCCACGCTGTGCCTAATCCTTCTGCCATCTTCCAAGCTTCCCTGTCCCATCCCACTGAACTTCGCTGCCCCTCTGAGGGATCCCAGGGGATTTGGCCTCTTTCCCAGCCAGGCTCTAGCGACTCTCCCCGTGACATTGTCCTCGGCCACCCCTCCCTTGCCCCTCCAGCTGCATGCTCCCTCCCCCATAGCATGCTCTGGCAGACCTTTTCTTGAGCCAAAGACAGGGAATGCCAGCTCTGTGACCTCCCCTGACCTTCTCACAGTGTCTACGGGTCAGGTGCTCTGACCTTTGTGCAAGTCGGATTTTGCTTTTTACATCTCCTCTGAGGAGGACATTGTGAACATTCTCTCCTTTTACCTATGGACCTAAATGAGGCTGCGTTCATGAAAACCCAGGCCATCAAACAAAATAATTTAGGCCATCAAACAAGAGTTTCATTTGAACTTTGTTGTAGGCTTAATTGCAAGTCCTACCCTCTAAGCTCCCAGAGGGGAGGGTCTTTATCTGATCCACTTTCTCTGCTGATGTCTTGGCGGCCCAGGGCCTGGTGCTTAGGGTGCACACAGTGTCAGTTGAACAGACTTGTACTTTGGTCCCTTTTTTGTTCTGCCTCGGCAAGCCACACCTGTCCTTTGAGCTGTTGTGGGGATGAGTAAATGCAGGAGAAGGAATGCTGAAACCAGACTTTCCAGTTCCCAACATGCTTCCACATAGCATCTCCCTGAGTTATACCCATTTTAAGGATTGAAAAATAGAGCCTCCAAGAGGTTAGGTGACTTCTCAAGGTCACACATCTGGGGAAGGCTGACCCTGAGCTTGAATCCAGATCTTCTGTAAGTCAGGGTTGGCAGGAAGTACCCCAACAGCATCAGTGCCCTTCCTGATGGGGCCGGTGGTGAGGGACCGCAGGGGCACAAACAGAGGGGCGAGTTTTCAAAGTCTCCTTTGAGGCCCAGCGGGGGAAGGAAGGAGAGGCCAGTCAGCTCTGAAGCCTCTTGAATGAAAGCCCCTTCCAGGGCTTTCCCTTCCTGGCTGCAGCCGCCAGCTCCCTGGACGGCCTTGTTGAGACCCATGACCGGAGAATGGGGGTTGGCACGACCTTCCCAGAGCTCCTGTCTTTATCATGCCAGGCCCTTGGCCTCCACCCTGCTACCTTTCCCTTGTTAGAAAACACAGCCAGTGTGGGTTTTCCTCCCCAAGACCAGAGATGCATGCCCGTAGGCCCCTCCGAGGTTCTGTGCCTACGGCCCCTGCTGGTTGAGTCCTGAGAGGCCTCTGGTCTCATGGGAAGAGAGCTGGCTGGAGATGAGAAAGTGGGAACCCTGGTCCCAGCTGCATCCCTGCATGACGAGGCAAGTCTTGGCATCTCTACAAATTGAGGGAGGTGTCTGCAATGCCCTTCAGAGCCCTCTCTCTCACCTTTCCAGCCTCAGTGATGTAGGAAAGATGTAGGGTTCAAAGCCAGTGACCAAGAAAGAATTCTTGAGAGTCTTTGGTGCAAAAAGGTAGTTTTAATAAAGCACGGGGACAGGACCCACGGGCAGAAAGAGCGGCACTGGGGTCATGAGGAGTGGCCCGTTATATACTTTCAAGTTAGGAGGTGGTTAGGGATAGCGTAAGTCTCTAAGGAACTTGGGAGCAAGGTTTCCAGGACCTAGAGGGGGCTGGCTATTGTTGGGAAAAGGTCATTTATTACCGTCTAATAAAACCTTAGTCATGAGACCCTTCAGATGTAGATCGGTGGGCCATATGCTTGGGGGATGACTGCCAACATGTATCTTGGGGGTTTAGAGATAAAGGAAATTTCTAAAGGAATTTTTATATGTAAAAGGAAACTTACAGGCTCCTGGGGGTTGGGGGGTCAGGCTAGGATTGCCTTTTGCCCTTAACAAATTGTGAACATCGAGGCAGTTGAGTCCCTAGAGGAATGTCACTCTGCCTGTTTCAAGGACTTGTCAGTGGGCGGTAGGTAGTCAGGAAATTTAATAATTTCTCTTCCCCCTTTGTTTCCCACACCACTCAAAGGTCAGGACGGTGAGGAACTTGCGCAAGGAGGAGTCTGCGGTCACTGATGACATCCTTGCAGTGACTGTCCTGTAGCTGGGGCAGGAACCGGAGCACGGGGTCCTTGGGTTAGAAAGCCAACCCTTCCCTTGCTGTCCAGCGTGCGGAGCCACGTCAGGGAGCTACTCAGCTCCCTGCCTCGTGTTCCCCTCTGTGTGTGGGATTAGCACGCGTTGTAGGATTGTTGTGAGGACTCAGAACAAGCCATGTGGAATATTTAGCTCATTATCTGGAACACAATAAGGAATCAGTAAACATAACTCTTGTCGTTGCTTTTGGGAGCAAATGTCTGGACCTTTCCGCTGGAGTTGAGACCACCTCTTCCCAGGAGACCCCACCCCTCACCCGCCACCCCCACCCTCTTCCTGGCCTGCCTTTTCAGAGCAAAACTGAATTAAGACCCTTGTGTCTCAGTGACATCATTCTGGAAACCTTCCTCCCACCCCTGCTCCTAGACAGCAGCTAGCTGGGGGGAGGCGGGGAGAGGCCTTTGCTCACAATCCCATAGTTTTGTTTTGTTCTGGGCCCGCATTGTTGCCCGTTGGAGTGCAGTTGAAAGCCTGTCCTCTTACAATCATAATAATACCTTGTCTTAATGCAGCCACTATGCTCTGAGGAGTTCAAAGGGTTTTTGTGAGACCTGTTTTCTGGGCCTTGTGATCTTGAGGGAACTGCTCCCCCACGTGCACAATGAAAACAAAGGCCCGTGCTTGCAGAGCTAGATGTAGCATTTATGGGCATTTGCGATGCGCGAGGCTCGGGCCTAAGCACTTCACGTGTTACTTCATTTAATCGTCAACACGGTCCTGGGGGCTTGGTGCTCTTACTCTCGTTTCTCAGATGAGGCAACTGAGGCCAAGAGCTCTGGCCACATGAAAAGGTCACTTGGTGTGTAAGTGGCCAAGTTAGGGGGAAAACAAAAACCAGGCCTGCTGGCATCTGACCCCAGGTCTTGGCCGCTGGGCAGTGCTGCTCCCGAGGCTGTGGGGAGGAGTGGGGATCCTGTCATCCCACTCAAGGGACCTCAATCTCTCTTTAAAAGAGCATTCTTGAGGGAGGTGGAGGAGGCCGCTGGGGCTTAGGAACATTCTTTTTACTGAAGATGGGAATACCAAAGCCCACAGAGGTTAAGAAACTCGCTCAGGTTAAGGGAATGCTGCTTAGCACGAGCAGTGGGGCCAGTCCCACGGCCCTGCCTCCGGCCCAGAGCTGCGCTCATCCTGCTGTTGCCCCAGTGTCTCCCAGGGAGGTGCTGCGGACGCTCAGGGGCTTCATCCTCTCTCTCCTCCAGGCCTTTTAAACCTGGAGAAGCTGCTCCGGCAATTCCTTATCTCCAAGGACACACTCTCGGTCCGGATGCTGGATGACACCCGGGACCCCACCCCCCTCCTCAAGGAGATCCGGGACGACAAGACCGCCACCATCATCATCCACGCCAACGCCTCCATGTCCCACACCATCCTCCTGAAGGTGGGAGCCGGGCCAGGGTGGGCGCGGAGCACCCTTCTCCCTCCTCCCTCCCCGTGAGCTGGTACGCTGCTCCCTCCTTGCCTCGGGTGTCGCCCCAAAGGAAAGGCAAGAGGAGGGTGATGTTGTACAAGTATTAACTCCAGGGGCAGTGGGACAGCCCCCGGCCAAAACCCTCCCCACCAAGGTCTGTGGTTCCAGGAGGGGCCAGGGCACTCTGCTTGAGGCAGAGGCTCTGTGCTGAGGGGTATAGAAGTATTTCCATGTTGGGACAACCAAGGCAGTCCTGTCAGTGTGTATGGCTGAGCCTCAGCCCTCTGTGTCACCCCTGTACGGTGTACTAGCTTGCGAAGCGCTGCCATGTGACTTCCCAGCCTCATCCTCTCAGTGACTGAACGGGGCGGGTACCCCGTCCTCCCTGGACAGGTGAAGAAACTGAGACTCTGGGAGATGAATGGCTTTGTCCAAATCCCCGCTGGTGAGGAGCAGAGCTGGACAGGTACCTGTTGTCTCTGACAGCCAATCAGCAGCTTCTTCTACCCCAAATACAGGGGCAGGGTGGCAGTCCCTGAATCAGAAAGTCAGGTGTGGTAGGGCAGGGGTGGTGGGTGGGGGGAGTCCACGCCGGAAAAGCAGCGGGAAACTTCCGAGCAGCCTTGGAGTCGCCAGGCATCAGCTCCTGGCCTGGTGGCTGGGCTAGGAATGCAATTCCAGATAGATGGACCCTGCTTGCAAGCCTCTCCGTGGCTCACACAGCAACCCCCCCCCAGCCCCTCCAGGCACATTGGCCTCTTCTAATGCCATTCTAATTGCACATTTAAACGCACCCTGCCATCTTCCACTGGGGGAGCGAGGCTCCTCGTTAACCTCTGCCAAGCTGTGAGGAGCCCAGCGGACACTCAGATGATTGTCTCTTCCTCCCCCTCCCCCTCTCCACACCACCCTTCCCCAGCGAGTTTTTGTCTCAGAGTTAATAAGAGATTTGAATGAGTTCTCTGAGTACGGAGGGCTGTCCCTTCAGTCCGTTGCTATAGTAATTCTCCACAGCTCCAAACCCACGTCTGCCTGGGTGCATATACTCAACTCACACACACACACACTCAAATGGAAATTTTCTCTTTTTCTCTTGTCTTGTGTCTGGGCCTATCATCAATGAAGTCATCAAAGATGGAAGAGATCTTCTAAGTTTCAGGGCCTCAGAGAGACAGGCTGCGGCGTCCCTAGGGAAGAATGAGGGACAGGGAGGGAGATAAATGTCCTCCCAGCGCCCCTTGCAGAGGGCAGACAGAATGCACGGTGCCCTCTGCCGTAGCCGGAGCCTGCCTGAACAACCCCCACGTGGAAGCCTTTTGGGGGCAGCCCTTCTAGCAATAATAATATAGTAACCTCAGGAATAGTTCATGGCTCCCAGCATATGTGGTTGGGCTCTTTTTGAAAAAATAATATGTCTATTGTTGAAATGTTGGAAAGTAGAGAAAAGTACATAGAGGAAAATAAAAATCATTATAGCTTCTTCTTTCTTTCTTACAAGCCTTTACTTTGGGACATGATAGAAAAGCTTACAGGTACACATGGGAAAGAAAGACATTCCATCACCCAGAGACAGCCACTGTGAAGTTTTGATGTCTATCCTTTCTTCCTTTATAGACACATTTGTTTCTTTTGCAAATTATTATCACCTTGCACATAGTCTTCTGTAACCTGTTTTTTTTTTCACTTAATTATATGCCCCGCATTTTGCTTATGTCATTACATATTTGTCTATAAATACTTTAATGGCTGCATCATTTCTTCTCATATGGATATGCCATCATTTATTTAACCATTCCTTTATTGTGGGAGGTACAGGTTGTTTTCAATCTTTTGCTATAATAAACAATGCAAGATGCACATCTTTGTACATAAATCTTTATGCACATTCATGAATATTTTCTTAGCATAAATTTCCAGAAGTGAAATTACTCAGTTAAAGATATTCATGCTTTTAAGGATTTTGATATGATTTGCCAGATTGCCTTTTAAAAAGGCCATAACAATTTATACTCCCACCAGCAGCGTATAGGTGTCTGATAGCACCCTTGCCAATACTGGGTATTTTCATTAACAACACTTTTTTTTTCTTTTTTAATGGCTGTGCTTTTGAAGAAAACTCTCCCTGTAATGATGATTATTAATTATTAGCAAGTGGTTCTGCTGGGTGGACAGTAGCAGGCTTTCCTGAGACCACCTGTTGGCCTCAGCCCTTGTGACCTTGGCCCCAAGCCCATCACTGACCAGTGAGGCTTTGGAAACCGGCTCCCTTCGTTCCCATTTGACTTCCTAGTGCCCCAGCAGGGAGGCTCTGCATCAGGCCTGGACTCAGGCTACAGGCTTGTTCTTGCCAGGCTTAACAGCACAGCCTTAGGGGCGCCCCAGGGAGCATGGACTCAGTGTGGGAAGCAGTGTGAGCAGAGAGCACACGGAGCTTCTGGGAGACTCGCCGTGCCCGTGTGAACCTGGCCCTGGAGCCTGGCAGCACTCTGCTGTCTCTCGATTTCAGAAGGATTTGCAGAGTAATCCCCTACTTTATTGAACAGCTGTTCTAGCAACAAACTTCGTGTTTACCTAGAATTCGGGTCCTAAAAACCAAGGCTCTCTTGTCTTTTATCTTTGGGCAGCAGGTTTCACAAATGGGGCTTAACCATCTGACGGTGCCCTCTCCCCGCCCCCTGGCCCCAGTCCATCCCTGTAACCAGGTTAACCGGGGCTCCCACCCGTCTAGGCAGTAGTGACAGGCGCTGGCATTTCTCCATGGACGGTGTTGAGTATGCGGGGATGGGAGGGGGTGGGCGGCAGGCCGTGCCAGCCTCTTGGAAGTGGAGGAGGAAATGTAGTTTTGCTTGGAAGAAGACGGGAGACCTCAAGCCCCAGGCCTAGAGCCCTTCTCTACTTCAGTTTCCATTGGAATGGTGGCAATAGAAGGACCCCAGACTGCCCTTCAAAGAGGGTTCCTGTAAGAATGCTCACAAAGTTATTGGAGCTCCTTGAGAGGTAAACACTTTATAAGAGGAAAATGTAATCACCCCTGGCCTTGTTTTCCCCTCATGCACCTCAACAGTCAGGACAAAAGCGGTTTCCCGGTGGCCCTGGGGCTGCAGGGTACATGATGAAAATCTGCCTGTCAGAAGGCATGAGGGCCCTGGGGAGAGCTGGGCTCATTATTTACCTGATCTGCTTGTCGGTTTCTGTAGCACCTGTCACGCTCAAAGTCGGGCCCACTGACGGGAGGTTGGTGAGGGGTATCTGTGATAGCTACAAAGATCAGACAAAAAGGAGGCTGTGCTGAAGTCACAGCCTCCCAACTGTGGGACGATGACACGCGGGTGTGCTATGATCAAGGGTGAGGCATGTCACCGGCAACTTGTTCCTTGCTACTAATAAAGGACCAAAGTTTGCAAATGATTCACTTGTTTCCTACATTACTGCAAATTCAAAGGCTCTTATGAGTCTTGCTCATGTGCCTTTGATGGGGGTTGAATTAATTTGGGAATCGCCTGTAACCCACAGACTCTCCTATCTCTGCCTCGGCCCCTAGGAGAGCTGTCAGTACTTCCATCAACACCATGGTCCTCCGGGGAGAGGATAGTTAGGTTAAAAGGACTAAAATTAGGCTGCCTGGCTTTAATTTAATCTTTTCCCACTTAGGAGACATGTGATCTTGTGCAAGTTACAAGGCCTTTTGGTGTTTCAAAATTCTTCAGCTGTCAGATGGGGGGTGGAGGAGGAACGATATAACCCTACCTCATTGACTTACCCCAGGCCTGGCCCATGCTAAATACTGGGTACTTGGTAGCCATTGTTATTGCTAATAGTTTGGGAGATAATTATTTTCGTCTGTTTTATTATTTGCTTCATTTCCCTGAAAGTCATTTTGGTTTCCATAATATCTGGTTATATCCATGGGAATGCGTCGTGCGTGAGGACATCAGCTTCTATGAATGTCACTTCAGGGGTGGAGAGCAGAGTGGTGATGGAGATGCCCTCTAGAGGCCAGTGTTTCTGTTCTCCATCCATCCTCTGAAAGTCAAGGGCAGCGTGAGAACCAAAGGGTAGTGGGTCAGACAAATGGCAGACCCTTGGAGCCCTCACTGCTCATTCACTTCCAGTGAGTTTTTGTTTTCTGTCTAATCTCCTTCTCTTCCTTTTGCAGGCAGCTGAACTAGGGATGGTGTCGGCCTATTACACATACATCTTCACTAATCTGGTAAGACATTTTCACAGCTCACCTCCTTAGCATAGAGTATCAATAACTAGGGTCAGTGGGGTGTGATGGAATAAAGCCCGGGAGATGGGGAGTCGGGGAAATCAAAGCAGAGGAGCAGAGGTCAACCAGAGACTCAGGGATATTCTAGAAACATGGAAGTCCAGGAGCGACTGGGATTCTCATCTCAAGAATTCTTAGTCTTGGGAAGATGGGAATTTGGGGAATCTAATGCCTCCATCCAAATGCCACCGGCTACCTAGCACCGAATCCTCTGATGCGTGTGTCTCCTCTGTAGGTCCAGTCACTGGCCTGCAGTCCAGTCGCCGCATTGCCAGACCTTTATGCTAACTTGGAAGTAGGACAGCTAGGGCGTAAAAGTACACGGGTTAGAACACGGTGTTAGAACTGTATGCACCCACAGAGGCTGTGTTGGCTGAATCCTCCTATTTTGCAGATGAGAAAACTGGGCTCTGGAAATTGTACCGAGTCAGGTTGGAGCACCAGCTTTGCCCCACACCAACTGGGTGTCCTTCAACGAGCACTGAGCCTCAGTTTCCTTATCTCTAAAATTGGGGATAAGAGCACATACGTCATAGAGTTGCGGTCCTTTTGAAATGGCGTAGTTTATTCTCCACGGAAGAATTTTGAAGCTGTAACATATCAGGAAATGTGTACGGTCATTGTGAAGGATACACAGTCAAAGAATAGAAAGAACCTTGGAGAACTGGTTTTAAAAGAAATGTTACGACTTTTTACTTGAAATGATAATAGATGCACAGGAGTTGCGAAGATAAAAAGAGCGGTACCGTGTACCTTTAACCGAGTTTCCTCCGGTAGTTACATCTCACGTAATGGTCATACGCTATCAAAATCAGGATATCAAAACGTCCTGTCTGTCCATTCTGTGTAGATGTGCGTCAATCCCACTGGAACCAAGACAACACCATTTCATCACCACAAAGATCTCCCTCATGCCGCCATTTTATGGTCTCGCCCACCGCTCTCTTCCCCACCCTCCCTAACCCTTAGCAACCACTAATCTATTCTCCATTTCGACACTTTTATAATTTCAAGAATGTTATATAAATGGAGTCATGCTGTCTCTGACCTTTCTCACTCAGTGTAATGCCCTTGAGACCATCCACGTTGTTGCCTGAATCAGTAGTTTCCTCCTTTTGGGGGCTGAGTCGTAGTTCCTGGTGTAGATGTACCACAGTCTGCTTCCCCGTCCACCTACTGAGAGACATTTTGGTCGCTTCCAGTTTTGGGCTGTTACAAAGAGAGCTGTTAGAAGCAATCATTCGGAGAAGGGGTTTATTTTCTTTTATAAATGCGTGAGATGTCAAGATCACTTAGCTCAGTGCCCCTCCATGCTGACATGCTTTTGAGCACGTCTTATGTAACAGGGACTAGACCAGGCATTAAGGATTAAAACGGGAATAAGACGGGGCGCCTGGGTGGCGCAGTCGTTAAGTGTCCGCCTTCGGCTCAGGGCGTGATCCCAGCGTTATGGGATCGAGCCCCACATCAGGTTCCTCCGCTGGGAGCCTGCTTCTTCCTCTCCCACTCCCCCTGCTTGTCTCTCACTGGCTGTCTCTGTGTCAAATAAATAAATAAAATCTTTAATAAAATAAAATAATATGGGAATAAGAAACAAAGCCTGCCTTGGAAAAACTCAAAGTACTTATTGTGTTGCAAAGTGGTAAATTCTATTAGACGTGTGTACAGAATGCTCTAGATCCTGGAGCCAGGGCTTTTGCTCCACGTGGGGTGGGCAGGAAAGGCTTCACCAAAGAAGGGGCCTTTAGGCTATACCCTAAAATAGGGGGGGACAGGTTTTTTTTCTAGAGAAGGAAAGGAAGAGCATATCCACATACTTGGAGATTTGAAAGGACATGGCCTGTCCAGGAAAGAGTGAGTCACTTCAGACTTATGGATCGCTCCAGGGGTGGGCATGCCAGTTAATGACAATTCACTTACCTATTTACATCCATCCTTGGAAGTTACCTATTTAGGGATTTAAGGCAGAGATCCATTCATTTTAAAAATCCTTGCTAAGTTAGGAAGCAGAATACAACGTCTACAGATTTGACTCTTAAATCTTAAAATGTGAAAGGTTCCGGAGAAGTTCCAACTTGCTCAGTCAGCATGGGTGATCGGGTGACCTAGGAGATGGTGCAGTGTCCCTCCCTGGATTGAGGGACCAGGTCTCCTGAAATGGCCTTCGAGGTCGAGGAGATGTCTGTCCAAAGACTCAGGCTGGGACCCTGTGGTCCTTCGTTTTCAGCTGTAGGTTTTTTATGAATAGCCCTTTCTTGGGGCTGCTGTGGAATTTTTAACTCTGAAGCATCTTGAGGCCTTTGCTCTCGGAGTCCAGACATCTTAGAAGAATGGAGTGTGGCTTCTTTTCTGGCATAGGGACTCCCCCCATAATAGGCTTGCCAGAGAGCCATTCATCATTCCCTGTTCACCACCACCACCACAAAACTGCCCGCTCTGTTGCTGGAATTTTTACTTGAATTCTAGCATGCATATAGAAGACCACACAGATCATATGTGCACAGCCTAGGGAATGTTTTCCAAGTCAGCACACCTGTGTGAGCAGCACCCAGATCCCAAAATAGAACCCAGCCAGCACCCCAGAAGTCCCCCTCCCGCCCCCTCCTCGTTGCTACCCTGCAAAATGGAAAACAGAAGGAATTTCTTTGTTTGCTTGCTTATTTATTTATTTATTTATATCCAGCTACTGCGGCTGTAAATCAGAGCATTAACATGTAAAAAGGGAGAAAAGGATTAGACTAGTCCCAGAGCAATGCAGGAGCATTTGCTTAAAGTAAGGAGACCACTGGGGGAGCCCGGGCGTGTTAGCAGAGCAGTAAAAGGAGATTAAAGTACGATTGGGCTCTATCTGGGGAGCCTGGGATGCAGAGGGGAGGAGAGGGAAGACGCAGGCCAGGGGCACCCCCACATTAGGCAGCCGCATCAGCAGAGGGGGCCAAAGGCTGAGCGGCAAGGAGGACCCGCAATGACTTAGCAGATGGAAGGAGGCCAGTCATTTGGAATGTGAGTTCCCAGGACAGTCCCTGGAATACGGTGGACTTGCTTGGCTTGGAGATTTTGAAGAAAACATCCCCTACTCCCTCTTCTCAGGACTGATAATAATGAGTGTGATGTTGTATCCAGCGGATAAAAGCACAGGCCTATGAAGTCAAGAGACCCAGGTCAACGCCCCACTCTGCCTTATATGCTGTGTGGCTTTGGGGGAGTCTCACTGACTCTCTGAGCCCATTTTCTCATTTGTAAAACGGGGATACTAAAACCTTACAAGGTCATTGTAAGGGTAGGTAAAAATGCATTATAAATTGAAAAGTACTATGGGTTTCTAAAGCATTGTATTTTTTTTATAACACTGTGATGCTTTCGGTTTTCAAAGAGCTTTCTCCTTTTCCGGGGGCACAGAACTGAAGGAACTGAGCTCCAGGAGCATGCCTCAGTCAGAGGGTTCTTTGAACCTAGAATTAACAGGACTCACACACTTTGTAAGTTCACAAGGAGAAATCAAAACAGTAACTGTATGAACGATGATGGCTGAGTAATATTCAGGAAAATAAAAGGGCCATTGCAGAAATCAGTCAGTGGGAGGATATTCTGGAAGCCTCTTGTTAGTGCTTTGACTTTCTGGAAAGGACAGGCCTCTATTAGGAGGAAAGAAACTACTTTTTAAGTCCATTCTTCCTGCCCAATTGCCCTTGGAGTCTCGGAACAGAGAGGGAGGGGCTTTGTACAGAGAGAATGAGTTACCCTCCATGCTTCCCCCATCCTCCCCCCCCCCCACATACAGATGCCACCAGACTTTAATACATCTTTATTTCTTCTCTGAATTCCTCAGGGATACCCACCATGGCCCAACTCTCTGATTTCTGCCACAGTCATGCAGCAGGTGCTCAGATTAGCTTTTTGAAAGCTAGCAGATTAGCTGGAAAGGCATGGGCCTTGGCATCAGGTAGACATGATTTAGAACTCCGGTTTGACTGGCTACCAGCTGTGTGATGCTGTGCGAGTAACTTAACCTCTCTGAGCCTCGGAGACCTCGTCTGTAAGTGGACACTATTAATACGTGCCTCAGGAAGATTGTATCCACATAGCCACTGGCTCATGATACAAGTTTAGTAAAGAGAAGGTGTTGTTTTATGAAGTCTTATTTATGCTTCCCCTGGGCTAAAAAGAACAAGTGATACTAATTTTTCTGCCCAGCCTCAAATGGCCTGTAAAAATGGCTCCTATAATGCCATCTGATTTATTTGCAGAGAATGAATAGAACTTGGTAGTTTAGGTATTACGCATGACTGAACTAATCAGAGTAGGGTCTGTTTGTGTCCATTCTCATTCTTCATTCCCATCCAGGCATTAAGAAGGCTCATTGATACTTCTATTTTTCTTTTTTTGAGGAACTGCCATACGGTTTTCCAGAGGGACTGCACCAATTACGTTCCCCACCAGCAGGGCACGAGGGTTCAAATTTCTCCACATCCTCACCAACACTTGTTATTTCTTGTCTTTTTGATTTTAGCCATTCTGACAGGTGTAAAGTGATACCTCCTTGTAGTTTTGATTTGCATGGCCCTCATGCTCAGTGATGTGGAGCATCTTATCATGTATCTGTTGACCACTGAGGTTCTGTTAGATCCAGTAATTCTACTTCTGGGTATATTTACCCAAAGAAAATGAAAACACTAATTCAAAAAGATATGCATACCCTCTATGTTTATAGCAGCATTCCTTACAAGAACCAAGATAAGGAAGCACCATAAGTGTTCATTGATAGATGAATGGGTAAAGAACGTGTGTGTGTGTGTGTGTGTGTGTGTGTGTGTGTGTGTGTGTGTGTAGTGGCATATTACTCAGCATAAAAAAGAATGAGATCTTGCCGTTTGCAACAACATGGATAGACCTAGAGGGTATTATGCTAAGTGAAATAAGTCAAACAGAAACAAATACTATATGATTCTATTTTTAGGTTCTATGTGGAACCTAAAAAACAAAACAAAAATGAACAACAACAACAAAAATAGAGACTCAAACATAGAGAAGGAACTGGTGGTCGGTCACCAGAGGGGAGGCCACTGGGGGATGGGTGAAATGTCTGAAGGGGATTAAGATGTTACAAACTTCCAGTTATGAAAAAAATAAGTTACAGGGATGAAAAGTACAGCATAGGGAATATAGTCAATAATATTATAATAACTTTGTGTGCTGACAGATGGTGACTACACTTACTGTGGTGAGCATTTCATAATATATATTGTTGTCAAATCACGATGCCATACATCTGAAACTAATGTAATTTTATATGTCAATTACATTTCCGTGAAAATTAAAAAAAATTTTTTTTCTTCTTTTGAAAAAGAAGGCCAGTTGATTTAGGGCATCTGTAATAAATAAATCCAACTGACTGCTCTAGATTTGATCAGTTCCTTACCCATCGTAAGAGTTGGGAGAAAAATCTCTATCATAAGTCAAACTTCTAAACCTTCAATTCAGTCGACCCTCGGACAGACATAGAGTTTTTCGCTCTTGTCGGGCTTTGCCAGCAGGAGAGTGAGTATGCCAGCCCTGAGTTTTGGGGGGCCAGGGGAAACTGAGACGGGAGAGGAAGTGAGCCAAAGCTAGCTGAGGCTGGCCAGGCACAGAACCAGGGAGGCCTGGACAGGTCCAGGGATGAGCCAGGTCTGGTAGTCCAGGGGAAGCCGAGGCCCAGTGACAGTTGGGTGTCAAGCAATGAGAGAGACACTTCAGCAAGATGGGAGAGACCAGGGTGCAGAGCCAGAGGACAGAGGGCGATGTCACTTGCAGGAAGTTTGTGGATATTGAAGGCACACAGTTACGGCAAACAGTGAACAGATGTCCAGCACTTTCATTTATACATCTATTTTTTTTAAAGATTTTATTTATTTATTTGACAGAGACAGCCAGGGAGAGAGGGAACACAAGCAGGGGGAGTGGGAGAGGAAGAAGCAGGCTCACAGCGGAAGAGCCTGATGTGGGGCTCGATCCCAGAACGCTGGGATCACACCTTGAGCCGAAGGCGGACGCTTAAAGACTGCGCCACCCAGGCGCCCCTATACATCTATTTTGAAATGGGTTTTGAGGTAGTTTGTCCTGGTTTCAGATGTTCTGTTGGCAAAACAGCTTCTTGCCCTGTTTCTGGTTTTGGTGGGTCAGGACTCAGTCCCAGCAGAGCAAATCTCTGATCAGCAGGTGGGAACCTGAAGGTACCCGGCTATGGTGGGAGCCCAGGGCAGAGGATTAGTAACCTTACTGATAACTTTAATGGTAAGCTAGGAGCCACGGTGTACATTTGGTCAGAGATCGAGACAGGAACCCGAAGCATGCAAGTCCTGGCAGGTAGACCAAGGTGAGGGTCAAGAGTCCAGGCCCAAATAGGGGCCAAAGCAAGGCAACCAAGGAAATGACTCTTAGAGTCACCAAAGACACAGATGCACAGGCATACGCAGTCTGAGAACTGGTTCCTGCCTTTATCCAGATTTCTTTCTTTTTTTGTTTTCTGAATGTTTTTAGTGTGGTGAAGCATATGTAACATTCCATTTGCCATTTTAACCATTTATAAGTTTATGATTCAGTGGCATTAATTGCATTCACAATGTTATCCAACCATCGTCACTATTTCTAAAACACCCTAAACAGAAACTCTGTATTCGCGGAGCGGTAACTTCCCATCCCCGTCCTCCCAGCCCCTGGTCACATCCTATCGGCTTTCTGTCTCTACGCATTTGCCTCCCTTAGATATTTCACAGAAGTGGAATCAGACAATATTTGTCCTTTTGCATCTGGTTTATTTCACTTAGCACCCTGTTTTCTAGGTTCATCCATGTGAGAGCATACAGCAGGACGTTACTCTTTTTTTTAATGTGGTAAAATACACGTAACATGAAATTGACCATTTTAACTTAATGTGGTAAAATACAGGTAACATGAAATTGACCATTTTAACTATTTCTAAGCATACCAGTGAGTAGTGATAAGTAATAAGTTGTGCAGCCGCCACCACCGTCCATCTCCAGAACTCTTTCCAGCTTCCTGAACTCAAACTTCACACCCGTTCAACAATAACGCCCCATCCCTTCTTCCTCCCGACCGCCGGCAACCGTCTGTCGCTGTGAATGTGTCTGTTCTGAGTACCTCTCGTAAGTGGAATTATACAGTATTTGTCCTTTTGTGTATGGCTTATTTCACTTGACAGAAAGTCTTCAAGGTTCGTTCATGTGTCAGCATTTCCTTCCTTTCGAAGACTGAGTGGCGTTCCATGTATGTCTAGACCACATTCTGTTTATCCATTCATCCATCAGGGGATACTTGGGCTCCTTCATCTTTTTGGCTGTTGTAGATAATCCTGTAATGAACGTGAGTATAAAAATACCTGTTTGAGTCCCTGCTTTCAGTCATTTGGGGTATACACCTAGGCATGAAGATGCTGGGTCATATAGTAATTCTGTGCTTAATTTTTGAGGAACCGCCATACTGTTTTCCCGAGCAGCTGCACCATTTTGGGTTTCCACCAGCAATGTGTGAGGGTTCTGGTTCCTCCATATTCTTAACCAATTCCTACTTGGTTTTATTTTTATTTTTTTTCTATAATCGCCATCCTCATGGGTGTGAAGTGGTCAGATGTGTTTCTCATTTCTGTTTGGAGTTTGCAAATCGAAAGAGGTGAGACCACATGGCTGAAGTTGGGAGTCAAGCTGATGAAGAAGCTTTATAATGAAAGAGGGTAGCCAGTGTATAAAAGGCCAGTCAGACCTGGTGAAAACCCCCAGGTCAAGAGCTTCCTAGCTGTGCGCCCCTGAAGCTCTCGGGGACCTCAGTTTCTTCATCTGTAAAATGGAAATAATAATATCCACGTCAAAACTTTTTGGTAAAATTAAAAATTAGCTGTTGATAACACTTTGGATCTGGTAAGGTAATGCCACCTGCTATACCAGATAGACCCCCAAATCCCTTGGCTTTCCACAGTGCAAGTATGTTTCTCATTCAGTCAGGGGGCA
Organism: Ursus maritimus; assembly: GCF_017311325.1. Classification (NCBI taxonomy): domain Eukaryota; kingdom Metazoa; phylum Chordata; class Mammalia; order Carnivora; family Ursidae; genus Ursus; species Ursus maritimus. The sequence continues at coordinate 47,267,798 of NW_024424008.1, read as the reverse complement.
GCCTTCCATTATGTCACATGGAGGCCTAGGTTTCTTCTGGCTTATAAATAGGTCCTCTTAGAGGCCAGGAATGGGAGAAAACCATGGAGGACCAGACACAGGAGGACGTTACGGCCCAGGCCTGGGAGCAGCACGTAGTATTTCTCCTTCTGACTCCATCGGCCGGCCCTCGGTCACAAGCCCGCGCCTACCTGGAAAGGGGGTTGGAAAACATAGCCTACTGTGTACCCAGGCAGAAAAAGAAATGGGCTTGGTGATCAGTTAGCAACACCGCCACGTTATTAAATTATTAATCATTGTCACACATCTCTCTCATGTGTGCCGGGAAAGCAATTAGCGAGCTAAGCCCTGGCGAGTCTGTTTCGAGGGCAGCGGATCCTGTCTGTGGAAGTCTGATTAGCACCTAGATGTAAGGTTCTCAGCTCTCCCACAAGGGGAAGGGTCTGTGCCTCCAGGTGGGGCAGGCCCAGGACAGTTCCAGATTTGCTGAGCTTGTTTCGCGCCCAAGTGTGGAAGGGGTCTCTGTCCTCCACCCGGCCTCAGGCTTTGGCGGGGGAACTGCTGTCCTACACGACTGCTGGAAGTTTGGACAGAGGACATGAGGAATGAAGGGCCTTGGGGCAAAGCCCAGTTGGCCGCTGAGGCAGCGGAGATGCCATCCGAAGAGAGGAGGTGAAGGAGGAGGCACAGTTGGAGCTAATAAATCTGGAGGGATTATCCAGCTACTAATGAACCCAGGGAGATTTGCAATCACTGCCTAATAGAAAAGATAAAATCACCCTCATCTATTGTCGGCGGGTACAGATGGGCCCTGCGCCAAAGCAAGGAGCTGCCGCCATGGCGGGGAATAGTGTTGAGATTTAAGGTTAAGGGTCAAAAGTGGTGAAGTGTCAGCGGAAGCAGGAGGTAATTGGGCACTGGAAGCAGGACGCTGTGCCGCCTGAGCTGGCAGGTGTTGTCGGCGGCCTAGCCAGCTGGATGCGGGGCCCACCCTGTCACTGTCATGCCCCAGGCAGGGCCCAGGACTTTGTGCTTCGGGGACCAGCACTGTGCCCCAAGGTCAGGCTGCCATTTGTGGGGTGTAGAGGGAGGCAGCGGGCACTGCAGAGATTTTCCCGTGGGGAATCTAGAGAGAAGGGTCCAGGCACTGGCTGTGCCATGTTGGAAGGCATGAGGAAGGGTTACACCAGCAGGAGGCGGCATCCTCTAGGGGACAGGCAGTGAAGCAGCTGTGCCTTCTAGTTACAGCCCTGCTGTGAACCCCTTGAGTGACACGGGAAGAGGGATGGTTGACTTCGCCAATACCTTCTACATTCAAGGCTCTGACATAAGTGCTTCTCCGCCATTTTCTCATCTAAACCTCAAAACCATTCTAACAGAAGGCAGTGTTTTATCCCCATTTTAGAGATAAGCAGGCTGAGGCTCATAAAGGTCAGAGGAGTGGAGCCAGATCATGACCTCAGGCGGGGAGCCCTTAACCGCTTCACTCTGTCGCGTTGGTCTAGGCAAGCTATTGCCCCTCACTGGGCTCCATGTCATCATCTGTAAGATGGGTTGTGTTAGGTGGTCTCTCAGGGTCTTTTCAGCCCCAGACTGGTTTTATCCTATACCCTGTTGGGGGCATTTCACTTCACAGCACCCTAGGATTGAGAAGGTTTCATGGAGATGGGGGGGTCAACCATGAAATTGGAGGGCCCACATGGCCCATAGGAATGGTTTCTGTTGAGCTAATAGCTCCTCCGATCCCCAAAGAGTAGCCGGGTCCCAGTGAGTCCTGCAGGATGTAACCCTTCTCTGCCCCTGTCTCTGTCTTGTTTGGGCAGAATGAATCTATGCAGCCAATTTTCTCCTCTGGGTTTATTTTATTGTCAAGCAGTCCAAGCCTATGTTTATTTTTCTAAAGGTCTATCAGAGACATTAGCCATAAGTAATTGAAATTGCTAAAATTATTACAGAAAGGGGAGCTGGGGCAGACAGGGAGGAGAGAAGCCATTGATGTCAGAGGAAGGGAGCATGCTCACCGTCTGTCCCTCTGGTCCTTGCTTCAGTAGCCAGACCTACTCATCTTTTGGGTCTTATTTAAATGTCACTTCCTTAAGGAGTCTCCCCCGACACCACACTAGGTTGGGTCCCCTGTGACACTCTCCTGGCATGCTGGGTTCTGTATTTTGTAGCATTCATCTCAAATGAGAATTCTTTCTTCTGTATCTGACCCTTCCACCAGACTTTCAACTTCATGAAGGCGAGACCAAGTCTGTCTTGTCTATCCCTGTACCCCAGGTGCCTATTGGCACATAGTAGGTGCTCAGTAAATACTTATTGAGTCAATGAATGGAGCAGTTCATAACAGGGTAGTGTTCTTCGACCAGGAGGGCTGGCCAGGTGAGATAGCTTATCTCCTTGTATCCAGTAGGAATTCAGCGCATCCCCCCAAAGCCTATGAGCACAAAGGTCTACAGCTCAGCCAGGAAGAGTTGGGCCCAGTGTCCCCTTTGCTGAGATGTCCCAGCACTTTCGTAGCCCATATGGTAACTCGGTCTGGTACGATGCTCTTCGTCCATTCTGGGCTGGACAGACTTGAAAGTAAGAGCGTGCAGGACTCTCAAGGGTGTGTTAGTTCCGGATCCAAGAGACAGGGTTCCAGGGAGTTCTGGTGGGTGGTGAGTGTCAAAACCTGAGCCCCAGGATTGGCACCAAGAATAATCATTGAGGTAGGAAGAGGCTGGAGAGTATAAAGGTAATCCAGTTGATTGTGCTGAGTGCACTGTGTCCCGTGGGGCTGCTTTCTCTCCTGACCACACCGTGCACAGGCCAGCCTTGGTCAAGTGGCCTCTTCAGGCCAGCGCCTGACTCGTGGAGCCAGAGCACAATGGGCTTTGAGACCAAACTCTCCTTCAGGTTTTCAAGGTCGTTATGAAATTATCTGGTCCTGTCTGCTGTCCCCACGGCTTGGCACTCAAGCTTGGGTGGGGACAGAGGATGGAAGCATGGTTTAAGGGAGGCAGCCAGGGCCTCAGATCAGAGAGGACATGAGTTCGAAGCCCGGACCTGCCACACATTCGATGCACATGGGGCACGTTACTTCACCAGTTGGAATCTTAGTGTTCCCTTTTGTAATAACAGTTCCTATAACATCATTTTGTGAACAACACGGAGAGTTTCTCATCTTCAGTGGGCTGCTAGTAAACATTATTCCCTTCCCTCCCTCCTTGCTCACTTCCCTATTGGGGATTTCCATCCGTAGACCTCAGTTTCCCGACGTCCTGCCTCTAGTTTTCCAAAACTCCAAAGCTAGTGTCAGAAACATTTCCAAACTGGCCTCTCACCTGGTTAGAACTACAGTTCCCATGGTGCTTGAGCGCCTTCGATAGCTTGCAGTCTTTTCTGAAAGCACACACCATACAGGTCCACACACACGCATACACACATACATTGCTACACACAGAGCTAGCCCACGGCTACAATCCATCAGTCAGACAACTTCGTGGTGCCAGAGCAATTGATTCTAAAGTGTAGTTCATTGTAAAATTATTAAGTCTTTCTACATATTTCACCTTTATTGAGCCTTTTAGGAGAACCACTCTGCATACTGCTGTACACTTTGGTGAATAAATATGTTCTTAGTGTAACTAGGAAAAGAGTAATGGAGTGAATGAATGCTCTGCATGTGTCTGTCTGAGCCTCCAAGCTCCCCCTCCTCCCCATCAAATGCAAACCCAGTGAGGTAGCAGGTCTGGTAGTAACAGATCTCTCCAGGTCACCCATGCAGGTACGCCGGCATCTAAAGGAGAAGCTCTTAGTCCAAAATTGTGCTCTCTGGCTGCTCACCCTCCTGTGTCTGTTCTCCGAGCTGGGTCACTGGTAGGGAGGGGGTGTGTTCAGAAGGACGAATGGCAGGGAGAACTAGAAGGAGATTCGGGAGGTATTGACTGAAGAATTAGTCTTTGCATTTGCGCTTGGGAAAACTGTGGCTGGCTGCTGGAAGCCCCTTGGCCCAAGTTATAGGATTATAAAGTGCTTAGCCAGCCATGATTTAGTGACTTACCTTTGCAAAGTGCTAGAATCAACTATACTTAGGCAGCAAAGATTTATGAAGTGCCTACTGTGTGCTGGGGGAATGCCGGAAGCAGCGTGGTGGGGCTTGGAGAGCTCTGGCTGTCAGTGCGAAGTGTGGAAGGCCAGAGGGGGGAGCATTTAGGGCCTCTGTGCGAGCATGAGAAAGGTTTACAGACATGGTTTCCTTTAATCATTTTATCGAAGGATGGGAATGGGAGAGTCACATGGGGACAGAGGTAAGAATCTGAGTGAGAGCACGTAGCAGCGCTGGGGCTGGAGCACGGGGGGGGCAAAGAAGGCCTAAGTCAGATGACATCCCATCGGCCCTGTGGAGCTGCGGGACTTAGCCTCGGAGTCGGCATGGACAGGCCCAGGGTCTTGGCTTGGTGGTCCCACTAGCCGACCGCACGTGTAACTTTGAACAGGGTCGTCCTCCTACCCTGGCAATAAACTAGAGGGTCTCCAAAGACCTCTCAACCCCGAAGTGCTGTTGACTCCATGGACTGGACGAATATTTGGTAAATGGCTGAGTGACTTCTCCAGGCCAGCATGTTTTCCATGTGAAGGAGGTGACTTTCCTCCACGTGGCTTCTCAGTGTCCTCCAGTGGCCCCCACAGTCCAGGTCCCCAAGGTAGGACAGCACCAGGGAGGTCTTTCACTTCCGCTTGCCCAGAAGGAGCCGTCCTGTCTCCCATGCTCAGCCCACGTTTCCTGCTGGATGGCAGGCCTCCCCAATCTCAAAATCCAGTTTGTGCCAATATGTTAATAGATGATGAGAGCGTTGAATTAGGGGACCTTTGAGAGCATCTAACTCAATCTCATCATTTCGCAGGGGTGGAGAATAAGTGGGGAGGGTGCATGACTCGCCTGAGCTCTCAGCGCGAGCCAGGAGTGGAGAGGGGCGGCCCCCTAGTCCACAGGCCCGCACATTCACTGCATCAGCACTAACCGAGCTGGCACCATGTCAGGGAGGCAGCAGTGACTAAAGTCCCGTCTTTGAGGAGGTCAGACTAGAGGGGGAGATAAACCCAAGTAAGTTATTGTAAATCAACAGGTTAAAAAAGGGGTGATGAGGGCATTCACAGGGCATTATGGGGCCATCAAAGAAGAGGCCCCTGGCGTAGCCCGACAGGTTCAGAGAAAGCTTCCTGGGGAAGGCTACACCCAGAGGGCCTTAAAGAATCTATGGGGCTTAGCCAGGTGGAGATGGGGGATGGGCAGGACATTCCAAACAAAGGATACGCACAGTTTAATATCTGAAGACAACATTTGCTTTTTAGCCGAGGCCCTAACCAAGGAAGTAGACAATGTGGAAAATTGTAAAGTTGGTGAGGAAGGTTATTCGGGGTGTGGAGAACCTTTCAGAGCCTTCAGGACGTCACACACAGGCAGCCCCGTTGCTTTACAACCATCCTGTGGAAGGCAGGAGAAGAGGGGTGGTGGAGTCCCGGGTGGACCTGAGCTTTCACCATGAGACACAAATGCCTGAGACACTTTGGGCTCCCTTGGGCAGCTGTCAGCAGTTGTCCCCCTGCAAGGTGACGGGCTCCACTGACTGAAAGAGAGAACCGAAGCCAGGGCTGCCCGGGGAAAGCAGTGAGATTTGGCCAGTCCTACAGGCGGGTGGCCCTGATGTCCTCATGGAGCAGCTGCTAATCCATGTCTGACGGGCACGTTATTCTGCCAATCCAGAGTCTGCCCTGTTCCTTATGGTGACGCAGGCTCAGCCTGGACTGGCAGTGGCCCCTTCTCTGCTCTCCCTGACAGGTAGCGCCTTCCAAGCCTAAGCCCTAGGGAAGGATCCACTCCTTGCTGGAGAAGGAAAGCTGCTGGCAGCTGCAGTGGCCGTCGAGGGGTTGGAGGACGGTGGGCACAGGTCCAGACCCAACTCAAGATGCCCAGTGGTGTAGATTAACTTCAGCCGGAGCTCCAGGCAACCCTGGACTGGCCGGGCTCCTTTCTAATCCTTGGTCCACCTGTGTTATCGCCACACTTCACAAGGCCACTCGTTCCTCAGAGCTTCTGAACGTTCTCTCTCCTTACTCTGGATAGTGCCTGGTACAAGGCTGTGAACCAAGAGGCATCTGAGTCAAGCCACAGCCTGCCTGTCTGGGCTGGCGGATGCATGGCTACTCGCCAAGTCAGTGCGGGGCGAGGACCCTCCCGTCGGCAAGCCCAGGTAACCAAAGAATCATCCCAAGCTGCACTGGAGGCTTCTCCAAGGACTACCATATTTGAGAGATTCCATTTGTGTTCCTTCATCCACTCTCTACCCAAAGCAAGAGTCCATCTCAGCTGGGGCTGACGAATCAGTAGATCTGGGGGGGGGGGGGTAGGGGGGATGAGGCATTGTGATGAGTTATCCTGGAAGAACCAGGCGCCAGTAGCAGGGATGCAGGATTATTGAAAATGGAAATGACCCAATTAGGCCTTTATCCCAGACCTTGGGGTGGGGGGAGGAGCCCAGCACCTGGGCTTCGCAGTGGGCTCTGGTTTCCAAAGCTGAGGCAGGAGCTTCCAAATACACTTGAGTCCTTACCACGCAGAGCCGGGGATGTGAGAACAGAATGAGTATTGCCAGGAAAATCAATGGAAACCGAAGAAGGCTTCGATAGGGGGTTTTGAGACCCTCGCAGAGGTGAAAAAAAACTGGTTCGCGTCGGAGGAGGCCATTATCAGACAACCCTCTGCTGATGTTTGACAAACAGCATGACAGTGAATGTGGGTCCCACGGGGTTCTCAGGACTAGGGTTGAGATATTTGTGTATCACCCATTTGATAGAAATGGAAACTTAATTGCTCCCTGTGTCTGCCCCACCACACTTACCCACACACGCACACACACTCTCTGATCCACGCCCGTGTGTGTCGCTGACTCGGTGCACCAGACTGTGTGTAGGAAATAAATTGAAATAAGAACTAGACTCTGGGGACTTCTCTGGTTCAGTACCTCTGGAAACACAATGGAAACGTCCCCCTCTGGCTGCCCAGGCCTTCTGTCTAATAGAGCTTTGGGAGAGGGAAGATCTGTCTTGCCCTCGGTCACGAAGCTGTTAAAAATTCAGATGTTCCGTTAATTGAGTGAGAGATGCCTTGACCTCCCCGTCTGTCCAGTGATCCAGTAATCCCCCATCATCTCCGGCCAAGAGTCTAATCATAAAAATCTACCCATTTCCACAGCTGGGATTGTCGCAGCAGTCCCTGGTGTGCCCGACATCATTCCAAGCTCTTATGTTCAGGATCTCGAGTCCTCAAAATATCACTGTGGTCCGGTTCCACAAAGCTGTACAAGTGACCACAGAGTTAGCAGCTTAAAATAGCACCAGTTACTAGCTCACAGTTCCGTCGATCACGTGTCCAGCATGGCGTGGCTGGGCTCTCTGCTTGGGCCGAAATCAAGGTGACAGCTGGCTGCGTTCTCGTCTAGAGTTCAGGGGCCTCTTCCAGGCTCTTTTGTGTTGGTAGGATTCTTGTCCTTGTGGTTATAGGACTGAAATCTCCGTTTTCTTCGCAGCTCTCGGCTGGGGACCGCTCTCAGCATTCAGAGGCCACTCTCTGGTCCTCGCCTGTCACCATCTCTGTCACATCCCCAGCTCATCTCACCCACAGAGAACCTCCTTCTGTGCCAGGCCTTTTCATACTTTGAATCTCTCTGACTTCCTTTTCTGCAACTGGCCAGAGAAAACTGTGTTTAAAGAGCTCACGTCCTTAGGTCAGGGCCACCTGGATAACCTGGACCTTATATCTAATCATAGAAGTAGAACCCGCCATGGCCCCTGTCCTGGCGAGGGTGTGTGTGTGTATGTGTGTGTGTGTGTGTGTGTGTACGGCAGGGTGGGGGAAGCTTGGGGGGCTTAGAACCTTAGAACCCTGCCTACCACATGTGCCAACCTTGTAAGTCCGTTTATTTCTTTTGCCATCCACCCCTCTCCCCATCCCCTGTGGAAGGATGGACAAGGAGGGTTCTAGCCAGGACACCAGGAAGAAGAGGCTGGAGAGTCTTGGGGCAGGAGGTGGCACATCCCCTGGGAGATGATACAGCCAGGTTCTCTCTGCTGGCCCATTGCAGGGCTCCATGCAGGGAACACCCAGCCCCCGAGAGAAGACTGAGAGCCAGAGTCTAGGGGGGAAACTGAGGCCACGTGGCACTGCTGCAGCTATTACAGAGGCGCCTGGTGCTAAGGAATTTGGGCCCTGCTGAGAAGAGGGTTTGGGATTTAATGAATGTTTGGAAAGCATAGGGAGTCTGAGAATAAAAGACATTATGGCAAATCGTATTATTATTATTATTACATTATAAGTGCTATTGTATTACAAGCACCATTAGGAGTAGCAAGTGCTGTTATTATTAAGCAATCCAGCTTCTCTGTCCCCAGCATCAAGCTCCACTCAGTGTCAAAGGCATCAACAGCTCAGTCACCATCTGAGGCTTCCCCCAGCTCCATCTTTGTGGTTCTAACACCTCAGGTTCACAGCCCAGCGGTAAGCAGGACACCTGCCCGTCCGGCCGAAGCCTCCAGCAATAACCCGCTTGGTGGCCGCCTCTCCTGTGAGTTGCAAAGCTGGATTTTTATCTTGCCCCAGCGTTAAGATCCTCTTGAAACCATGCCTGATGCTCTCTCTCATGCTTAGAACCCTTCCGTAGCTCCCCATGACCCTCAGGATAAAGTCCAGAGCAGCGTCTTGGGTGCTTCCCGCTGGGCTTTACCCTGCCCCAGTCCCCACCACCCACAGCTCCCGCAGCCAGACTGAGAGACTTGCAGTGCCCTGAGTGTATCACACTCCCTCGCTCCTGGGGCTCTGTGCAGGCTGTCGTTTCTGTCTGGGGAGCTCCTCCTCCCACCTCTCCGTCTGGCTGGCTCCTGCTCATTGTTCAGGCCTCGTCTTGCAACCGGCTCTCAGGAGAATCAACGGAAATTCTGATAAAAGACACCACCTTCATCGGCACCTCAAGGACTCATACTGACCAACAGCCTGGGACTCGCCTCCCGCTTGTGACTAAGTACGTGCACCTGGAAGTGAGGACAGGGCTGGTTGTATATCTCGTGCCTAACATGATACGTATCCTGCAGGCGATGCTTGTATTTTTGTGGAACGAATGAGGTGGAAAGGGCCAAGATCTGGAAATCTCCTGTTAGGTCCATTGCCCTCCCCTGTGGGAAGATCCAGCTGAGAGCCCCGTGGCCTGAGTCCTGGTCCTGCCTGAGTCACATATGTCCTGGTTGATCCAGAGCACCCCCTGTGGGAGCCCATTGCTTGGTCCTGCTGCAGAGCCGTGGACGGGCAGAGTCAGAGGGAGGCCGAGGCTACTGTTTGAGAGCACCCCTCATCTTCCTCGAAACCTCCTTAGAGCCCTGGGGAGATGGGGATGGGGGTGCCTGGAGTCTCTACATGCCTGAGGCTAATGAGTTGGGACCTGGGAGGAGAGAGGTTTTGCACCTGGTACGTAGCCAGGAGGCCTGATCAATGGCTCCTGAGTGCGGGGGACCTCGGAGGTCAGGACTCGACGCCTGATGAAGGAAGCAGGCCTGCAGAGAAGCAGTTGCCCTCCCCAGCCCAAGGAGAGAGCACCGTGTCCACTCTTTCTCATGTCAGATTGACCCACAGAGGTTTGGGCTTCCCAGTTAGTAACCACTTATCGAGTCCCAGAGGCACAGAACAGTCTTCAATGTGCAAAATGAAGATCGTCACAGCTGCTGGGGTGCAAGTGAGAGGGTTCCTCCCCCCCCCCCCCCCACCTCTGCCTTCCTCTTCCTGGGAGCAAATGACCTGAAGGCTTTGGAAAGGTGATCCCACACTGATGGTGACCATTAATTCATTTAATGAATGTGTATTGGGCATCTGCTAAGCCCAGGGATGGGGTAGGGTACAGGCAACAGATCAATGAACAAGACCGAATATGGTCTGGGTTTGAAGTCCTGTTTGGGGATTCACGTTGGGAAAGAAACGCAGAGAAGGGATGGGTCCCTGGGAGGAACGGATATACGTGTTTAGGTCACAGGGATAAATGAATAGGAAGCATGCAGGGAGAAGAATCCAGGAGATCTGGGGGCTGAGAGGTTTAGGACCAAATCTTCCATTAAATGAAATTCACTGGCAGGTATGAATTAGCCTCCCAGCTGCTCCTTTCTTCAAAGACCTATTCCACAAAAAGCAATTGCCCAGCCTGTGGAGAGCAGAGGCTTTGATGCAGATTAATAGACAGGAACCTGCGGAGGGCCAGGGTGGGGGTGAAAGGGTACCCAGCAGACCCTGGACTCCCGGTGGCACCAGGGCTTTCCTGAGAAAGGCTGAGAGAGCACTTGTGAGACACGGGTCGGGGGCCTGACCTCTGCCGTGCCCTGGGTCTCCAGGAAAGATGAATGGCTATAGCCCTAAAGGAGAGGCTTGTGAAGTCAAAGAAGAGCCTTGTGAAGTCAAAGAGGTCCATGGGGTAAGATGAGGGACAGCCTGACAGGTGCTTCCTGCTTAAATTTATTCAGTGTTGACTTTTTTTTTTTTAAGATTTTATTTATTTATTTTAGAAAAAGAAAGTGAGGGGGCAGAGGAAGAGGGGGAGAGAGAGAATTGCAAGCAGACCCCCCACTGAGTGTGGAGCCTGATGCAGGACTTAATCCCATGACCCTGGGATCATGACCTGAGCCGAAATCAAGAGTCGGATGCTCAAACGACTAAGCCACCCAGGCGTCCCAGTAGTGTTGACTTCTTTCTCTATGTTGTGAATTAGTGTAAATGCTGGTGATGTGAGTGCATTTGTCTCCAGAACACCCAGTCTTTGGGAAGTAGCTTTGAACAAACTCCTATGATAAAAGGCTCTAAGTGAGGATAGGCATACCCATGAGGTATGGTGGTGGCCCAGTTGAGGCAATGGCCAGTTCTGCCTGGCTTGGGAGATGGAAGAGGTCAAGGTGAAGAATGAGCAGAGGGGTAGACAGGAATCATAGCATGAAAAGACATGTGTGTCAAACTAAGGAGTTAGTTTTTGCCCTGTTTGCCGTGAGAGCACTGGGAGGTAGAGGGACTCATGTTCAAATGTATAGTTTAGAACAATTCCTCCAGCAATAGCACCACGATGAGCTTGGAGAAACGCAGGGCTGGAGGAAGGGAAACCAGTTAGTTGGTCATCCAAGAACAAGCTGATGAAGATCTGAATTGAGGCAGAGGGGATGGGGATGGAGGGAAGAGGAAAGATTCAAGAGATGCTGACAATGTAAACTGTTCTCCCACGGCCGTGAATGTGTCTACACAGGAATGAATGGGATGGGGAATGTGAGAGAATGGAAGAAACAGAGGAGTTACAAATTCTGGACCAAATGATAGGTGGATAATGGTCACATTGACAGATAAGCAACCAAGGGAGGGGATCAGATTGGGGTGGAGGATAAGGAGTTCAAGTTTGGAAGTGATATAGTCTTAAGGATATCTTCCATCAATCTAGCTTCATAATAATGGCTTAAGAAATTGGAATCTTCTGGTGTTCTCAGTACTCCTGGGGTGAGAACATAAGAAGTTGTCAGTCATTAACAACCTTAGCAAAGGGCACGTGCGTTTGAGTTTATACCGTGTCTCCTGGTGACCTGGTTCTGAATACACAGTAGGGAGAAATGGGATAATCAGCACTGATCTTGTAGCCACAGGTCAGTACCCAGATCTTAATCCCATGTCTGTCTTTAGGTCAAGATACTTAACTCCTAGTCACCTTAGTTTCTTCTTCCCCCAAATGGAATACGAATGTCCTGTCCTCTCTGAGTGGGCTTGTGAGGACCAGAAGTGATACACGGAAGTGTCTTATAAGCTATGCCGAACCATGTCCACAGAAGTAGTTAATGTTATTAACTCAGTAATAAATTGATGTTTAATGATGGCTTGTGATTTGGGTGATGCAGCCTGCTGGCCTCCCCTCTCGGGCAGTGAAAGGCCAGGGCTGGACACAGAGAGTCTTGGGGTGAAAGCAGCCAAAAAGCCAGGGTGTGTTTGAAACACCACTGTTAAGGATAAAACCAGTTCTGGAGGGAAGGGTCTGTGGAGACAGGCACAGGCTGCCTGGGTCCAGGTGGCTAAATCCGGGGAGATTTCAGAGGTTGTCAGGCATCAGGATGGCACCTTTTAGGGGTTGCCCATGGACCTGGCAAGAAGGGAGCTATTGGGTCCTTGGGCCACTGAGGGCTGAGGGCTTCATGCAGGAGTGGAGAGGCTCGCCCTTATGGTACATCTGGTGGCCTCCGCCCCACGCTGTCTCCTCGCTGCCTGTTAACGATGCCTCAAAGTGCATGCAAAATGCATTCCTTGAGCAATTTTCATTGTTACTACTACTAATACTGGTAACTCAAGGAGTTTATATCATCCTTGAAGTCTACGAGTGCTTTTCCCGGGTATTATCTCTTTTAAGCCTCACATCAACACTGCGGAGTGTTATTTCCCCCACTTTGTACCTAGAAGACTCGTCCAATTAAAAGAGATAAAAATAAAGAGATTAAGCAATGTACAAACAAAGACTGGTTTTGGAACACGGGGTTATAGTGAGGAAAATCTAGACCAAATACCCAGAGACAGTATGTGACTTAGAGTGTTATAACTCCACACTGATACCTGCTCTGTCCAGAATAATTATTCTCTTAATCATTTAATTAAGCCAGCGAGCCAGCTTTTGGTGTCGCTGACTTTCTCTAGGCACTAGGGACACAGCAATGAGCGAGACAGCCCACAGGTCAGCAGGGAAGCATCCGTGGCTCAAATGATGGGGACCGTAGAGGGGTCTTGGGGATGGCTGAGGCTCTGGAACGTCTCACACGAGATGGCCACGGTCATGAAGCAGCATCACGGCCTTCTTCTCTCTGCACCCTTAGCCACACACATCTTCAATTATACCACCTTTATTTCCAGACCCCTCCCCACCTGCTTCACCCTGCTGTTTGCTCATATCCCTTCTCTGGGCTCTTCGTGCTGAATGGTATGGAGCAAACGTCAGCTCTCCCATGTTCTCAAGATCATTGTTCAGTTGCTCAGTCTGGGGCCCGCACCAAGCCCCAGACCCTTTGTAATTAAAATCCTTCTCATGCAGAGACTTAGTTGGTGTTTGGTAATCCCTTTACTCAGACTACCGGTGTTCATTTTATAGCTGCGAATCTTCTCGTCAGTCTTTAAGTTGAGCTGTGCGTTCTGAAATCAATTGTAACTCAATTCTCCAGCCGTTTCACAGCATCTCACAGTGAACTCAGAGGGCCTCTGGCCCTTGGTGCTCCCCACACTGAGGCCACACCGTGGTGAGTGGGTGGTATGAGAACATGGAGCACTGGCTCTGATGTCGCCGGGCCTGGGTTTGAGTCCAGACCCCTTTGTTTACAGCCGTGTGCCCTAGGGAGAGCCGCTGCGCTGTTCCAGGTCTTGGTTCCTTCAGCCTCACAGTGGCAATGATAGCTCCTATGTCATAGGGCTGCTATCAGGATGAATTGAAATCCTGCACAGAAAGTGCTTAGTTCTGCCAGGCACACAGCTGGTGGTCAATGCATTGTAGCAATTATTATTATTCTAAGTATTGCTTTGTTATAATTATTTATGGTTGGAAGATCTGGAACTTCAAACCTTCTGTCTTGACATAAATAGCCACACCAAGCAATTAACACCTTATGGTGACTTGTTTAGCAAAACTTTTCTCATTTGTCAAGTAGCTAAGAAAAGCTTCTTAGACAGTGAGAGGGAGGAGAACCCCCCCAGGCCATATATTTCCCTTTGTCAGGATCCAGCTGTAGCATGGGAACCAGGAGGAAAGAGAAGGGGGTGCAGCGTGGCGGATGGACTGCATTTGGGGAGAACAGGACTCACATGTCGTGAATGCCTATGATGTGCCCGCCGCTTTCCGTGGATTACCCCTGCAGGGTACATGTTCTTAGCTGCATTTTACAGGTGAGCAGGCTGAAATTCGGAGAGGTTATTCACCTGCCCAGAATCACCCAACCAGTTTGTGGCCAAGTCAGGCTGGGAATCCAGGATCATCTTATTTCAAAGCCTGTGCTCTCTCTACTACATCCTGGTGTGTCTGATGAGACCACCACATTGCACAACTCCAGGGGGCACCACTCTCTTTGCCGTCGATGTCAATGGCACCTGGGAGTTGGGCAAGGGAGTGATCTCTCAGGAGATCAGAGGTGTGATCTTAGGTAACAGGCTGTTACAAAGGAGAAATGATGAAGACCTGATCTAGTCGGGTTGGAAAGGGAGAGACAGACTCAAGAGACATTCAGGGAACATTCAAGAGACAGATTTGACCTAATTGGCAACTGGCTGAAAGTGGAGTTAAAAGATGAAGGAGAATTTGTAGTTTCTAGCTTACGTCCCTGGGGAATAGTAGTGTGCTTCCTGGGTAAGGAATACAGGGGAGAAGGGGCTGCCGGGCAGACAAAACTCGTAGAATGTCACCTCCGCTACTTCCCGTTTCACCGAGGCCCAGGCCCAAGTGACGTAGGATTAGGGGTTGGATTGTACCCAGAAGCCTATGTTTCAGCTTGTTGCTTTTCTCCTTAAAGCCAAGCGCAGGAACTGAATCTGCATCATTCAAAGCTCTTGTGCTTTTAGTTCTAGTCGACTGACCTTGTCCCCTGACTCACAGCCTGCCTTTGCTCCTGGCTTGGTGGCTGGAGAGCCATGAAGTCTCTGCAGGTGGCTGGTGAGTGGATGCCTGTTGGTAGACCAGGACACTGGAGATGTCACACCTGCTGGAGAAAGTGAGGGGCGCTCAGCTGAGTTGTACCATTCCTGATGACCTCTCTGTGTTGCTCTCCAGCCCTTAGCCATGAGGCTTTCCTTCCGGGAAAATCTCATCCAAGGGATTCCCCTGAATCTATTTGTGGCTATGACATGACCTTCGATGGTAGTTACATGGTAGTTACATAGTTCCCTGCAAATCATTGCACACTCAAAAATTCACACACACATATACACACACACACACACACACTCTCGCATACATGCATGCATGTGTACACATTTAAAAATATTCTAATGTGAAAGCCAAATGATAAGAAAACAAGCTGTCAGGAATTTGTTTCTCAAAATACGATAATGCAACTTCCAGAGGATAATCACATTCTGATGCCTTTGGTAGGACGAAGACTGCAGACCAGTGGTAACGAGTTAGGCACACTGAGGACCCCAGGGTCCTCAATCAACGAGAAACGTCTTCCAATGACAGTCCTCAGCCCGCATTTACCAGACAGCTTCAGGATATCAGGCACTATGCTGGGTGCAGCGTGGGGTTCAAAGACGAGGCACTGTTGTTCTCTGGGAACATACAGGCCTTTGGAGAGAAAGGCCACCTACTCGGGAAGGTAATGGCAGCACAGGGGCTGTCACAAATTCAAGCAGACTTGGAATAACGGAAGATTTGGTCTTGGTCTGCTCTGCCACTCGGCCTTACCAGACGGCCCCTGGCTCTGTTCTTCGCCCTGGTTCCCCTGGCGTCACCATGATGGAATCCACTCCCATTGGGAGTGGGGACCCTTAGGATTTCCCTTCTTGAACCATTTATGAGAGGAGAACAAAGGCCCCCCACCCCCATAAGAACATGTTCGACCCCACGTCTTCCAGCTCTTTCTCTCACTTCAAGTAAGGTTGCCTCCAGCCAGACTGTGTGGTTGGGGGAGCACGGGGAACCAAGCGAGCCCGGTGTGCATTCTTAGAGCTTGTGGTGGGCAGCAGGAACCAGATGGCTTTTAATCCCCTCCAATCCTGAAATTTGTTAATTTTATGAAATATCCCTCTCAGCAAAATGTTTCCGCCGCTTGATTTTGGGTTTATAAGCCATGTTTCCTTGAATGTGTTTAGAGTAGCATTTCCCAGGGCTCCTGGGTGGCTCAGTAGGTTAAGTGTCTGACTCTTGATTTCAGCTCAGGTCGTGATCTCAGGGTCGTGAGACCCCACGTCGGGCTCCGCACTGGGCGTGGAGACTGCTTAAGATTCTCTCTCTCCCTCTGCTCCTCCCACCCTCCCCACTTGCACACACACAGCTCCCCACCCCACCCCCAAAAGAATAACATTTCCCAAAGTACACCTTGTAGAACACTGCTGTGGGACCCTCATAGGTTTGGGGGGAAAGAAGTGTTCCGTGGTAATACAGTTGGAAGGTTCTGGGTTGAACAAAATTGAAACAAGCTGCTTTCCTGCAGGACTTCTTTAAACCTTTACTATTGCTAGTGTGTGTTATGAATCTTGAAAAGCAGATATAATAATATGCAGTGTGTTCTCACCTTAACGGGGAACCTCATTTCTGTGAAGTTTCTGTTAACATCCTGGAAAAGCTAGTGTCCCGGAGAACATGTTTTGGGAAACACTGACTTAGGAGATGTTCATCGTATAGAAACCAGCAGTGGTCAGTGGCTTCCCCTTATTCATTTACAAATCAGCCTTGAACAGCAGCGAAAGAGTCCAAGTTTAGACATAAAGAGGCACTTCCTACCTGAGAGGGCACTCGGGGAGTAGAGTCGAGAGTGTCCCGGGAAATTATGATAAGAGAACACACCACCCCCTTTCTTGTCCTTTTGCAAGCTCTCCCATGAGTCATTATAAATAGAATGAATTATCAAGGAAGCTCCTGGATCTTTTTATCTTACGGGGGCCTTTGAAAAAGGATATAATTGAGGGATAAGAAGGTAGGAATTAAAAGCAAGAAGACAGACGGGCTGACTTCTGGAAGGGCTGTCTCTAAGTGTCTGTAATTAACTCATTCAGTCTTCCTCTGCCGAGAGCACAGAGTTGAAGGAAACACCTTCCTAACTCACGTTTCCAAAGCAAGTGGAACTAACGGAGGGGGCTGGAAGGTGCCCGAAATCTCAGGGTCGTATTTCGGTAACTGTCATACGTTGAGCACTTCCACGTGCCAAGTACGATGCAGAGGCTTTTGCGTGCATTTTGCATGTTCCGCGGAACAACCTGTCAGGTTGCTGTCATTATGGTTCCCCTTTTACAAAAGGAGGATCTGAAGCCTGGAGAGGTTAAAGACCTTCCCTAAGGGCTTACATCCAGAACGGTGCGGAACCTGGATCTGAACACCAAAGCCCTTACGTACGCTCCTACTGCCACGGGGAGTGCGGAGTCTGCAGACATCTAAGACATCAGGGCTCCCTTGAAACGGGCCTCCTTCCATCAGCCTGGGTGGGGGAGCGGGTGGAGGGGAGGGGTGATGATGGCCACATTGACAAGGAAGCCAAGGGAGAGGGGACATCTTCCAGCTGGTGAGGCCCCTCGGTTGCCTGACAGCAGCCTGGCTGTGTGCCCCCCCACCTCCCCCCCCTTGCAGATGCATCTCTTCTGATTAGCCATCTGCCCCTCGTGCTGCTGGTAGCCCACAGCGCATGGGCAGCTGCCCTGTTCGAGAGCCCAGAGATAATATCAGTTTATGAATCAGTACGCTCTCTGGCACGTCTGTGTTCCCCTAACGGGAGCATGGCAGGATCCAAAATATACTTAATCCTCATCCGACTCCACACTGTCGGGGGTTGGAGGCTCCAAAGGATCCTTTGTAACTTCAGTCTGTAAACCGCAGTTAATCAGGCCAGACTCTGGGCAGGGGAGCTCAGGCCCGTGGCCTCAGGCCTTGGCCGTGGCTGTACGTGTCAGTGAGGATGCAGGGGACAGGCCAGGGTCCCGTGGAGCTAAGCCTTGAGAAAAGGAATGTGTCTGAAGAAAACAATGCCCAGGCAGAAAGTAAGCCCGGGGCACCTGCCATCTGTCCCATCAGGCCGAGTGGCTGTTGGGTTCATCCTGGGCTCTGTACCTACCGTGTGCCCATGGGGTGTGGAGCTGTGGTGAGGTACTTGGAACGAACACGTGATGGATGTGACTTCAGGACGTGAAGACAGCCCGACCTGCATTGGAAGCCATTCTTCCGGGAGTAGGACCGGTGCGCTGAACAGACACACACGCTCTTTGCCCGGTTTCTTTGCATAGAGCCTCGGAGGTCCTGCCCTCTTGAGCTCAGCCCTGCTGGAGGAGGGCGATTCTTCTCCCTCTGACACTGACTGGCCTTGACACAACTCCTCCCTGCAGGTTTTAGCTCTCTGAGAGAACCGCTATCTCCAGCCAGGGCCCTGGAAGAAGGCCATGGTCCTGGGAGAATCCCCTTGAACTTCTAAATGTCACTGCCCTGGATAATGTCTCTCTGACTCCCTCATCCGAAGTAGCAGCCTCCCCCCACCAACTATCGCTCCCATAGATGGCTGAAATTCCGGGGTTTTGTGTGTGCTTATAGCCTGCCTCGCCCATTAACCCACAGCCTCCTTGAGAACAGGACAGGTGTCTCTCTCGTTCATTTCTTTTGTGTCTGGCTCATGAGAAGCACTTAAATATCTGTTAAATGAATGGGGAAATATAATAATAAGCAAAGGCACACCCTACGGGCAGACCTTCAGGCTGGGATTCTCTGAAAGCAAACTTGGCTTTGTCCCTCCCCTGCCGGCAGTCCCCTCAGATCCCATGCCCTGCAGGATAAAGTGCCGGGTCCCTAGCCCACCGGCCAGGCCGCTGAGCTCTGGCTCCTGCTGACCTCCCCAGCCTCACCTCTCACTGTGCCCTCAACCCCTGTGTCCCACGTGCTCACCCGGCGACTCCCAAGCATTGCTGCGTTTGGCACACGACCTTGGGACCCGCTGAAAATGCAGATGCCCAGCCCTCAGCTCGGGTGATTCAGATGCAGTTGGTGTTGGGTGGGGCCCAGGAACTGCCACTTTTTTTTTTTAATGTTTTTTATTATATTATGTTAGTCACCATATAGTACATCCCCGGTTTCCGATGTAAAGTTCGATGATTCATTAGTTGCATATAACACCCAGTGCACCATGCAATACGTACCCTCCTCACTACCCATCACGGGTCCGTCCCATTCCGCCACCCCTCTCCCCTCCGAGGCCCTCTTTTTTTTTTTTAAAGCTACCTCATAGAGTTCCAATGTCAGGGACTCCGGGGACCACACTTCAAGCAGCGCCGTCTTGTCCAAGTCCACGGCAGGCAGCTGGCTGAAAGGGCCACACTTTCTCACCTCCATGCCTCTCAGCCGCCGTGGTGACTTCTTCCTGGAATCACGTTTGTCCATGCTCGTTCGCCACCCAGCGGATGCCTCTGCCTCCTTCAAGGCTCACATCTTCTGTGGACACAGTCCTGCTTCCCCCAGGCACATTAGACTTTTCCTCTCTCGGTGCACGTTACACATACCCCTTTCTTAGAGATCATTCTGCTTATTTCTCTTTTCCTCCTCCCCTTCCCCAACATCAGAAGAGCAACCCGTGGTTCTCTCTGGACCCTGAGTACCTAGCAGAGCGCCTGCCAGCAAGTGTTCGTGGGACTAGAAGGACACGCTCCATCCCCACGCCTCCACCCTTGCTAACCCTGTTCTCTGACTCACGGGTCTTGCAGGAGTTCTCGCTCCAGAGAATGGACAGCCTTGTGGACGACCGTGTCAACATCCTGGGATTTTCCATCTTCAACCAGTCGCATGCTTTCTTCCAAGAGTTTGCCCAGAGCCTCAACCAGTCGTGGCAGGAGAACTGTGACCACGTGCCCTTCACGGGGCCTGCGGTAAGTACCCGCCAGAGCCCTCCCTGTGCCCCTTTGCCTCCACACGCACGCATGCACGCTTCTGGAGTCTAGCCCTGTTGGGCCCTGCTCAAAGAGTGGTATGTACCAGTGTTGGGAAGCAGTAATGACGGAGAAGGTTTGGGGAGGAGTGAGCTGTAAGCAGCAAGCTTCCTGGAGGTCCGCAGGGAGAGCCCTGTGCAGAGGTGTGTATCTGTCATTTAGGGATGTCCTGATGTCCATCTGTCTCCTGCAGCCAGACTCCCGATCATGCTGTTGCTGAGAACTGCCTGATTTAGGATCCAACAGTCCTCCTGTTGGAAAGCACTTGTCGCTCACCGCTTCCTCATTTTTTAGGATAGGAAACTGAAGCCCAGCCTGGGAGTGGGGCTGAGTGTGGGGACGTGGAGGTCTTGTTCAAAGGCTCACGCCAAGCCTTGCAGCATGACGCTAGATTCTGAGATTTCCTGACTCCTGGTCCAGTGCTCTCTCCATCACGCTGGACCACTGCCCTGAGTAGTACCACTCACGCAGAGGGTCTGCTTTGTGCCGTCATCCATGTTCTTCCCCTTTGCACTCCCTCCCCCTGCTGTGTGTGTGTGATGGAAGCAAAGTTTTTCCTGGCATACTGCACTGGGTTTGATGTCCTTACTCCGTGGGCCAGGTCAGGTATGTGGGCTTGTGTCCATCTGTTACAAGGCAAGTTCTCGGGAGACTGGGATTGCCTGGCTGTCTAGGTCCTGTCCCAGCCACATCACATTTAAGCTTCCCAGAGCCTCGTAAGACAGCTCACGTGCTGTTCCCATAACTTTTCTGAGGTGTGCTATCAGTATCTTCACTTTGCAGATGATGACACAGAGGCCCAGAAGGGTTAAGTAAACAGCCCAGGGTCATACAGCCAGTAAGCAAAGGAACTAGCAGCAGAACCCAGTTCAGAGTTTTAACCGCTATGCCGTTTTCCCTCTTTCTACGAGCATGATTCTGTTGCCACTGCAAATTGGCCTGGCAGACTGAAAGTAGTTAGTGGGTATTTGTTGAATGAATGAATGAATCAGTGAGGAAGGCGGAACAGTGAGCTAGAGATAGAAAAAACTGGAATAGAAATAGTCCTGATTGGTGCCAGTGGAACCAGGCACCTTCCTGGAGTGGGACCTTCCCTGGAGGGCTTCTAAAATAGGAGCGAGAACTGTCTTTGATCCATGTCCAGGGGCAAGGACATTTCTGGACATCCGCACAAATGGACAACTAATTAGTGCTTGGCCAAGGCAGTGATCCAGCATTGGGCTTCCTAGAGGCAGGGGCGTGGACAGAGTGCCCGTCCAACAAGCTGTGTACCTCCATGATTGCGTAGCCTGGCAGAAATCCTAGGAAGGGAAGAGTAACTAAGGGGTCAGAGCTCATGCAGAGCTCAAGGATCTGTGGTCAGGGAGCCGGGTAGGAGAAGGATGCTTGAGAACTGAGTTTCAGGAAAGGTTTAAGGAGCACATCCCAACAAGGTATTTGAGACCTGAAAGAGGTGAGAATCCACAAGAAGGACTTGGCAGGGGTGAGACATCGGAAGGAAAGGAAGTAGATGGGTTAAGGACAGTGTGGGACATGCTCAGGCATGGCGTCATGGGAGGACCAGGTTTGTCCCTCCCAGAAATATCAGAAAACTGGTATTTCCAGTTGCTCTCTGGGGTGGGGGGGTCTCAGTCCTGCCATTAGCGCTCACACTGACCACAAGCAGGCAGAGGAGAGGCCCGCCCAGGACCCAGTGGGAGGCCTTACAAGGAAAAGACCCAACATGCAGGCCAGCCAGTGCCTTTCACAGGATTCTGGGGCTGGCCGTGCTCACACGTGCCCAGGGGAGCCCTGGCCTCGGGGGCATAGGACCTGGATTCAGGTACCAGCCTTGCCATGTTCTCATTCCGTGATCCTCAGTAGTTATGTAACTCTTCTGGGTCTCAGATTTTTTATCGGTCATTTTGGGCTGATTCTGCTTGACCACCTTGGGAGATTTTTGTGAAGATAAAAGGGAATATAATTCGATCTTCAAATCACAAGTATTCATTGAATGAGCTTGTTTAACGTGCTATATGGCAGCCACTGGGTTAGGCAGCAGTAGGTGTATCGGGTAGCTTTTGCTGTGTAAGTGCTGGGTAACGACCAATCCCCAAACGTCACTAGCATGTGACACTAAGCATTTGTGCAGCTCGTGCATTTGCACATCAGATCAGCTCATCTGGGGGGTGAGGGAGGATTAGCTACAGATTCCTAACCTAGTTGGGGGTCAGCTCCTGCTCCACGTGCCTCTCATCCCTCCCCTGGCCCAGCAGGCAGGCCAGCCTGGCGTATTCTCGTGGCGGTGGCAGGACGATGACAAAGCAAGTCAGAACACACCAGACCTTTTAGTGCTAGCTTCCCAGAACGGGCACGCGGCGACTGCCAAATCATGTTGGCCAAAGAAAGGCACCCAGACAAATTCAAAGTCAGGGAATGAGGAAGCAGACTCTACTCTTTTAGAGATGAAAAGTAAGGAGTCACATGGCAACAGGCCTGAGTACAGGGTAGAGTGAAGGATGGGGGCCCATCCCATAGCCCATCGCGGTAAAGAAGAGCCAAAGCCTCTACCTTCTGGGGTTCATGATGTGGGAAGTAAGATCTGTCCCCACCTCTAGGAAAATGGTTCCAAGTGGGATCCTGCCCCGTGGAAGCAGAGTAAAGCCTCTTCGTCCTGCCTGGAATGATCAGGGAAGGCTTCCCAGAGGAGGAGGAAGCAAAGACCGCATTGCTGCTCGCTTAGTGTGCGGGACGCTGTGCAGGGTGTGAGGCCGTCCTGGGTGGAGCAGGGACCCCATGTCCGGTCACGTGGAAGCAGCCCTCGTGACCTCATTTTTGTCCTTCCCAATCCAGTCTCTGACCTCCCAAAGCCTCGGCATCCTGTGTTCCCCAAGAATGTTGGAGGCAGTCAGGGAGTGGGGGGTTCTCTGGAGCCTCCCTCCGTGTTGGGGGTGGAGAATAAGAGTACAAGCCTACTTCAGAGGGGCAGTGTGAGGAGACTAAGTGTGAGCCTGAGACCTAGCCCCGGTCCCCGGGAGGGGACAGTCAGTCCTGGGCGCCAGGCTGTGATGCTGCCTCAGTCAGCTTTCTCTGGGCCGAGCCCTGCTGTTTTCTTGCCTGCAGAACAGGGACGTGTGTTCTCTCTAGCTCAGGAGACGGGAGTGCTTATCGCGTTTGTTTCATCTGGAATACTGGAGCGCTTCCCACGAAATTATCCCACCTCGACCTCTTTTTTTCCTCCCCACGGCATTCTAATAGCAGCTGAGAGTGGTCACGTACCCCTTGTTTGGTAAATGGGGAAACTGAGGCACAGAAGAGGGAGATGAGAGCCCAAGACTGCCTCTCGGTGCCAAGAGCCTTGCAGCCGAGTCTCTGTAGCCTCCGAGGAGGAAGGGAAGGTGTTATAGAAACTCCTCACCTGGAAGAATATGGAAAGAAAGCTCACAGCTTCAAACAGCAACAAATCCTTCTCAAGGCTTCTCACTTAGCAACTGCCTTTTGAAAAGCGGTGCCTCTTCCTGTCTCTTTGGGGGTTGAAATTCCCAGCACAAACAGCCCAGCCCTTTCATTTGCTGGGGAGCTGGAAGGCGAGAAATAATCAATTCCAGGAAAGCCCAGGCCAGTCTGTCTCCCCATCCAGCTTTCTAAAAAGGCTGCAGGCAGCTCCTCCACAGGCAGTTCCTCCACAGGGACCTGCTCTCTCCTGCCTCCAGGGCCCTCTTCTCTCCCCCCTCCCCTGCCCCGTTCCCCTCTGCTCTGTCTTTCTGTCTCAGGTCCAGTCTCTCTTCCTTCTCCTGTCTTCTCCTTGGACTCTTCCCTTCCTGTCTTCCCCTCCCCCTCCCCTTTCTCTTCCCCCTCCCTTCCCTTTCCCCTTACTCTCCTGCACTCCATCTGTCTTCTGCACCCTTGGCATTTCTCCTGTCCTGTTTCTCTTCCTCTTAAATTGTGTGTGCCCCACTGTGCTCCAGGGTGCTGCTGGAAAGGGGGCTGCTCTGAGGACACAGAGGGAGCATCTGAGCTAAAGGGTTAGTAAGAGAGAGAGAGAGAGAGAGAGAGAGAGAGAGAGGTGAGTGCCGCCACCCAGGCCGGGGCTGCACCTCCAGGTGGCTGACATCACGCCGCTCCCCTGCTTCCCGCCTGGCACTATGCGAGCTGCACACGGGCGAGCTGTGGATGGAGACACATACCCGCTATTTCATATGCCGTTCCCATTAATCACACTGCAAAGAACAAAAATCGTAGAAAATCGTTAAAATTACAGATGGCTAGGTTAAGTAATTAGAATTTAGGCTAAAACAGATGTTTGTAATTAAGTGTTTATTTCATTGAATAAAACCCAGATTGTACAGACTATTCGATGAGATTTTAATGGCTCCTGTCCTGGTCTGATTTTGGGGAGCAGAGTTTAAGCTACAGAGGTTCAGAGATAAATGGGCATCCAAGAGAAGGAGAATCCAGTGATCTGGGTGCGGGAGCTATGAGGCGGGGAGATGACGGTTACAGGTGTGTGTTTGGAAGATATTCTTATTTTTCCTTCAGGGGAGGGGGCGGAAACTCAGCCTCTGTTCCCTGAGTCAGACTGATTCATCTTAATTTATACAGAGTCTTTCGTTCCCCTAAACAATTTACAAACAGCTCAAAAGAAAATAACAATGAAGAACCAAATGAAAATATAAAAACAAGGGACTCGAGAGTCCCTTGCCAAGCAATATTTTGGTGCCAAGAAAGAGGAGAGGATTTTAAACAAGGATTGAGCCGTTCAGGGGATTTAATATTTAGAAGATCAGGGACGGGGAAGCGGAGACAAGACGAGAGAGGCATGCGCACAGATGGGGCACGGAAGCCACAGAAAGACAGAGGGGGGTGGTGAAGGGAAGGGCGATGGGATGGGGTGGGAGCCGGGAAGGAGCAGGAATGGAGGGGACTCTCCACCCAGACGAGAGACATGGACAGAGCGCTGTTTTGGCCCCAGAGCTGCTTTCCCCCAACTGCAATCCCAAGTACTTGCGGAGCTAAATTAGTAAATAAAAGCAGAGGGTGAAAACAAGTAGGAGAGAGAGCAGCAGGCTGCTTTGGGACGGAGATCCGCAGTGAGCTGAACAGTTGATGAGGCAGAGATCACAGGCTCCCGGCAGAGGTGAAACCGGCTGATCGGAGGAGATTGGCACGTGGGGGCAGATAAGCGGGAGGAGCACGGGATGGGCGGCAGGGCTCAGAGAGGCAGTCGGAGGAGCCAGATGAGAGGCCCTGGGCGTGTTGCCAGGAGCCAGCAAGAGGGGCCGTCTGGTTATGTAGGGAGGACGCAGAGGAGACCCAATGGGGAGGGATGGTGTTCGGCGCTTAGGAAGTTTCAGCTCAGAGGGGCCCAGGCTGAGCTGCAGAGAGGACCCGTGAAGCCCAGAGTGCCCTGGGGACCGCCACCGTGTCACCTCTCTGAAGGCAATATGCAGATAGAAAAGAAGACCTTGAGGAGACTTGACACTGCCCCTCTTGCACCCACGCCTGCCCCCAGCATCCCTCTCTGGGCTGTAATTCCTAGAAGCTCTGGAAGAATCTTGAAGGTCCCAGAATGCGAGATGCCAAAGGAACACTGCAGACAGGCACGCACCACTCTCCCAGCATCCAGATCATTTGCTAATAAGAGAACATCAGCCAAGAAAACCGCATCCCAGACGAGTGGGAACAACAAGCATGTGGCAGGAAGGAGCCTGGGGCCTGGTGGGAGGGTGTGAGGAATGGCGTGGTGCGCTGCGTCTGCCAGTCTGCAGGCGCTGGGGTCTCTCAGGGACCGGCACACAGCCGCCTGAGAAGAAGGGCCTCTACAGGGGGATGCGGAGGCCCGGGCCTCTCTGAGGGCCGGGGGCAGTCATGCCCTGGGAGGAAGGGGGTCCCTGAGGCCTTCGTACTGCTTAAGGTGCATTTAGCCTCCAGCAGTGGAAACCGTGTATTAAACTGCCTTATGCAGAAAAAGGAAACATGTCACCTCATGTCACGGCAAGCTGAGAGGGAAGGCAGACTCTGGACTGATGTCTTTGGAAACCTAGTTTCCTCCCATTCCTCTCTGTCCCCCTTGACGTCGAGTCCACCCTTGGGCTGGAGTCAGGCTGGCTGCCGCAGGCCCGGGCATCATGTCCTGACATGGTAGTGCTGAGAGAAGGAGGAAGGACTGCATCTCTCAGAGACGGGAAGCTTTTCTGAGAAGTGACCCTTTCCTCCTGGTCTCTGTTCATGTTGCATTGGTCAGAATTGGGCCGCTGGGCCGTTCCCGAATCACATTTTGGTGGGGGGATGGGAGGACTCATAGACCACTCAGGATCACTTGAGAGCTGGGGCTGGATTAGCCACGCCTGAAGCACATGGCTGCTTGGGGGATGGATACCTGAACAAAATGGGGGTTCTACTGGGGAGGAAAAAGAGGAGAATGGGTGCTAGGTAGGCAACGGATGGTCCCCTCCTACTGCCCCTCTGTCCTGCCCTGTCCTGTTCTAACAACATTTCCAAGTGGCTCTTCGCTGAGAGGCTAGTGTGAGGAACAACGACCAGTCAGACCGGGGCGGGGAGCGGGGGGCAAACCCAGGACAAGAGAGAGGCACGGGAATAAATCTGACAGAGTAATGACTCACCACCGGCTTCTCGAGAGGATGAAAAGACAATGTTGCAGACACGGAAGGAAACCAGACTGGAGAAAGGGTCCTGGGGCTCCAATCCTGGCCCTGCCTCTGTCTTGCTTGGTGACTTTGGATAGGAGGTGAATTCTTCGAGCCTCGGTTTTGTGTTTGGTAAAAGAAGAGAGTTGGACTCTTCAATTTCTAGGATCTTTTCCAGTCTAACAGGCCGAGATTTTGAGACTCTCTGAATGGACAGACAAGCTAGGAGACAAAGGAGAAGGTGGGACAGAAATTAGTTTACCGTATCATTTAAATAGCCAAACAGAAGGATCTAGGGGCCAATGTCGGTAGCTGTAACCAGCGCCCCTCTCCTTGGGTCAATGTTTGTCTAAGCTGGAAAGGGAGAGTCTGTAGCATTGATCATTTCCATATGTCCTTTTGGCAAGGAAATGTGAGAGGTCCATTAATAAAGGAGCCACATATGTGCAGGGGAAAATGAATTATGTCCAAAGGACAAGGACAGTTGTAGGCTCGCTGAGAAGCATCGAGTGCCTTGCAGGTGAGCCTGGAATCAATGAAGAAGGAGCTGAGCTGCAGAGGGGAAGGGCGGGAGGAACTCGAGGGAGGTGGCTGGTCAGCACGGCTCATTCCTACTGCAGAGCTTTCTACTGGTCCTGATTGCTCCGTTTAGTGCCCCTACCTGCTTGGTCTTTAGGCCCCAGGGCACTTCGGGGCCAGGGGACAGAAAGGAGAGGTGATGGAGCTGAGAGGGGTGAAGGCCCAACACAGGCGCAGGGGACACAGGGGCTCCTGCCTGTTGGATATCTCGGAGGAGAACGGGAGACGTTGAGGTCTCCGGGACTTCCACGTCCTAGGAGCTGAATTAATGTGGGAAGAAAGAAAAGCAGGTAGAAGGAAGAAAAAAGGAGCAAGAGAGGAAGAAAGAGGGGAAGAAGGAGGAAGAAGGAATACGAGGGCTAGGCAGTTTTGCAATGCAAGTGAACGTGGATTGGGGCAGGGAAACTCTCTTGGGCTGTTCTCCCCTGTAATTGCCTTTTAGAAAGATGATCCGAAGGCAGTCCCCCTCCCCGCCCCCAGTCGCTGTCACAGGACTCCTTGCCTAACAGGAGCTGAACTGCACAGGGAATAAGTCACTCTTCCCAGCCTGTTTGCTGCCTTGAGCTCCCCGTTCTTGCGACTCCCCGTAGCATTCATTCAGTCAGCACCTGCTTCCCGAGCTGACACCTGCCCGCACGCAGGGGGTGCGCAGTTTGCAGAGCACATTACAGACCTGCGAGCCAGGGAGGCAGTCTCTCGTTTACAGGAAACTGTGGTTCTCTCCAGGGTTCCACAGTCTACTCGGGATCACTCAGCACATGCGTTGAGGGCTGGGATCCAGACTGTGGGTTCAGTCCTCCTGGTTTCGAGCTCTTTCCCCGGCACCTCCTGTCTCCTTACACTCTGTCTTAAGAGCTTGAAAAAAATCCCAGAGGTCACGAGATGGCCTCCCTGCCTCCAGCCTTGGAGGGGTCGATCTCCCAGGGCCTGGCCAGGGAGGAGGAGGTGTTAAGAAGTGACAGACCCCAACATCACTGCTCCCACGGGGCCTCCCCTCAGGGCTCCTGTACGGTTTGACCCTATTGTCATTTACACTCGGTCGGTTTTTCTTGCCAGGGACTGTATGTACACGGCCCAGTGTCATTGCCTCCTTAGACGGCACACTCCTCAAGGGCAGGCAGCTTCTGTTTTTCTGCTCCCCCCCCCCGAAGCTGCAGACACCAGGTTAGCTCATTGGGTGGTGCTCTGGCTGAGCCTCGGTGGGCAGATTTCACCCCAAATTTAATTCAGTTCTAGAACTATGTCTTGGGGGGCCTACCACATCTCAAGTCCCAGTGCTAGATGCTGTGCGGGATGTAGAGGTGGTGGCCCTGCACGTTCCTGCCTGAGAGCTTGCAGTTGCCTAGGGCGATGAAAACGTGCACGAACTACACCTGGGCGGACTCCCTCTGCAGAATGATCCCTGCCTACATCGCCGGTTTGTTGCTTCTTCCCCTCCTATGCACCCCCAAGTGTGCCCCACACTTTCCACCCCACAGTTCCACTCTGGGGTGCCTTTTCCCCTTCCCTGGCTGCTCCCCCTCCCGGATCCAGTGATGTTTCTACCAAAATCCTTAGTGCTCGGTTCCAACGCTGTGTCCTCCAAGAAATGTTTTCTTGTTCTTGTTCTTCTTCTTCTTTTTTTTTTTTTTTTAAGATTTTTTACTTATTTATTTGACAGAGAGGCAGCAAGAGAGGGAACACAAGTAGGGGGAGTGGGAGAGGGAGAAACAGGCTTCCCGCTGAGCAGGGAGCCCGAGGCGGGGTTCAATTCCAGAATGCTGGATCATGACCTGAGCCGAAGGCAGATGCTTAATGACTGAGCCACCCAGGCGCCCCAAGAAATGTTTTCTTGATCACCCAACAAGACCTTCCTCTTTGGGCCCCACCAACCTCACCCAGTTTCACGTTACCCTTATTTGGGTCCTGTCTCCCCAGACACCTCTCCTTTCCACTGTAATCTATTGCGGGAATAGGGTCTTGCTCATTTTCGGGCTTTGCGTTTACCATGTGCTCTCTAAGTACCCATCACACTGGGTGGCACAAAGTAGCCGACTGATGGTAGCTATATCCAGGAAGACGTGCTATCCTGGGGACTTCTAGAGTAAGTGACCTTCGGCTGAGCATTGCACACTGGGCACATCTGAAGGTAGCATCCAGGTTCCTTCCCTCTTCCTGAGATAGGCAGCCCCATCCCCTCCTTGGGGATTCCTGACAGCAATGGGAGTTGCACCTCCCTGGAGCAGAGAGAAAAGGCTATCCTTGAAATCACTTGGGGCTCAAAGGCACAGCTGGATGGTCCCATGCCAGAGAAGCCTTCGCCACCACTGTCTGCCCCGGGCAAGCACCCGGACCCTTAGGGGAAGCGGAGCTGGCCCAGAGCCAGGCGGTGGGCCCCGGGCAACAAAGAAGTGCCCTTATTTCTTCTTTGTCTCTCTTTCTCTCGTCCTCCTCCCTTCTTTTCTTCCTCCTTTCCCTTCCCTTCCCCTACCCCTTCACACCCATCCCTCCTTCTCCCTGGGCCTCCTGCCACTGCCCTCCCACCCACCGTCCGCCCCCTCCCAGCTGTCCTCGGCCCTGCTGTTTGACGCCGTCTATGCTGTGGTCACCGCGGTGCAGGAGCTCAACCGGAGCCAGGAGATCGGCGTGAAGCCTCTGTCCTGCGGCTCGGCCCAGATCTGGCAGCACGGCACCAGCCTCATGAACTACCTACGCATGGTGAGGGGCGTCTGGGGCCCCGCAGGCGGGGGGTGGGGGACGCTCTGTGCGAGGCCCTGCACCTCCAGGCCTCCTCAGGACGTCACAGTCCCAGCTAAAACAGCCATCTGCGCTGACCCCATTCGCACACTGTGAGTCACAGTTGTTCCCTGATCCCTAACGCCCCACCGAGCACGGTTTGGAGCTGGCTTTCCCAGCCATGTCTCCAGCCGTGTCTCCTCTGATGGGACGGACATGGATCTCTAGCCCACGAAGAAGACATCTCCTATCAGAGACGCCTGGCGCAGAGTAGCTTAGGGTTTGCATTTAGAGTCAGGTCTTCCTGACTTCCTGCAGACCCGATGGTGGGTGAGCAGCTGCCCAAAGAGGATAGATTCTATTAACAGCCAGTGGCCTGGAGAAGGGACACGGGAGGATGTGAGTCCGGGCTGCCATCTTGGCATTGTGTTGCTTTATACAGCAGCTGCACGGTCATTGGGTGTGGGGCATCCTTCTCCTCCTCCAGCTCCAGCTGAGTCTGAATTCATTCCAGAAACATCGCATTTGTAGTCACGAGATCCTGTGGCTGAGAGGCAGGCAGGAGAATGGACTTGGATGGCCGGCTTCCTCTTGGGCATCCTTAAATAGCCCTTGTGTGGAGTGCTTGGAGCCAAGTGGCACATGGGCCTCTTTGGTGCTGTAACTCACTCTCTCTTGGACAGGTAGAATTGGAAGGTCTCACCGGCCACATTGAATTCAACAGCAAAGGCCAGAGGTCCAACTATGCCTTGAAAATCTTACAGTTCACCAGGAATGGTTTTCGGCAGGTAAGTCCGACGGCACATCCTTCCTCATTGTTCCTTTCTGTGTCCCCAGCGCTCCCATCCCATTTCTCCTTGGCACGCAGAATGGGTCCTGCTCTCAGTTATCCCCGGTAGCTACAGGCTGCCTCCTGAGCAGGGCTCCCGGCGTGCACTGGCCTCCCCCGTTTCCTGCTACCGAATCAGCTAGTGTGGGTCAGGGACTGCAGCCCCAGCAGAATACTGAGAGGGAGGCCACCATGCTCTGTGGGGGCAGGGGGGCAAGAGCATATCACATACAGAAGGAATTCCCGGGCCATGCCCACTGTTTTGGATTACTCTATTCTCTGAATTTCACCCTAACCCTGGAATCAGTGTTGGACTCCAGAGAGTGTGCGGGGGAGGAACCAACTGGGTCCCTTCGGCGTTGGAGTGGACGGCCACGCTCCCTCCGGCTGGCTCTTTCCTGACCACCCCATACCCACCCCATGCCAGTCACAGCCCTCCTCTCCTGTCTGCTACCCATCTTCTCCCATCAGCTCAGGATGGCTCCGTCCTCTGAAGCTCCTTTGCAACCCCCCACACCTCTCCCCTTTCTCCTCTACGAACTCGTTCTCCCTCTCCCTGGTGCTCTTGAGTCAGCGGAGACGGGGATTCTGACAGCCACTCCAGGTGCCTCCCTGAAGGTCTCCCAACCTCCCCGTCGCCTGGATAATCAACCCCCTATTCTTCGGCTAGCCCTCTCCAGCCTTAGAAAATCCGGAGAAGTAGGAACTGATGTGCTAATTACAGGAGGAAGCGGACTCATTGGAGGGCTTCCGGCTGTCAGAGTAGCTGAGCAAGGGAATGTGCCTCCGAAGGGGCTTACAGTCACCTTTCCCGGGGATTATTCAGATTCTCATCCTCTTCCTCTTCCTTCTCCTCCTCCATCATCATCATCACCACCATCGTCGTCATCATCATCATCACAGAGCAGCTTGGCATTTCTTAAGCTCTTACCTCTGGCCATAGACCATGTTGGCTGTGTCATACATGTTTTCTCATTTAACCTTACAGACTAGGTGCTTTCAATTTATTTTTATTTTAACTGTCACCTGCGCATAGAGACAGTCTTTATTTCTCCCTTTCCAACCTGGATACCATCTATTTCCTTTTCTTGCCTGGTTCAGTGGCTAGAACGTCAACGTCCAACACTGAGAAGTTGTCTCTGATCCTAGGGGGAGCGCTGTCAGCCTTTTACCACGTGCTGCTGGCCGTCGGTGTTTTGAAGATGTTCTTTATCCAGTTGAGGGCGTTGCTTTCTCTTTCTAACTTCCTGAGAATTTTTGCCATGAAATGGGTGTTAAATTTTGTCAAGTGCTTTGTCTGGGTCAACAGATAGAATCATATTCTTTTTCTTCTTTACCTCCATCATATGGCGGGTTACATTAGTTAATTTTCAAACGTTTAACCAGCCTCACACACCTGGAATAAATCCGCCGTGGACAGAGTGTATCATTTTTAAGCATCGTTGGATTTGGTGTGCTAATATCTTGTCGAGGATTGAGCATCTATGTTCTGAGTGATTACTGGTCTGCCGTGGGCTGGGAGGGGTTTTTGCTTAATTTTTTTTAATCCCTTTGTCTGCCTTAGGTACCAGGGTAATACCAGCTTCACAAAATGAATTGGGAAGTGTTCCTCTCTCTTCTGTGTTCTGAAAAAGTTGTATACAACTGCTGTTAATTCTTCTCTAAATGTTTGGTGAAACACTCCAAGGAAGCCATCTGGGCCTGGAGATTTCTTTTTCGGGAACCTTTAAATTACAGATTCAATTTCTGAAAGAGTAATAGGACTATTGAGGTTATTTGTTTCATCTTAGTTAGGGTTTGTTCATCTTAGTTGGTAGTCAGTGATAAGTACTTTTGATTAATCCCTGTTTTCTAAGTGAGGAAACAAATGCTCATGGAGGTGGCCGGACCTGGTCTTGAGCAGTTAGTAATGGCAGCTGGGCTAGGGTGTCACCGAATGGTCATCTCATTTATCTAACCCACAGAAGAACACGTGCTCGGTATGAGTGTGGGTTCTGGCTTCCCCAGCTAAACATTTATGCAGAAGAAGCAAGTCCTGACGAGTGTGGATTTGACCCTAGAGGGTCAGCATGCCTACATTTTTCCTATACAATTTTTCCTAGTAGCTATTACATTTCCACTCTTTGATCTAGAAATTGCACTGCTTCCTTCTGTCAGGTGCTGTGCTGGGCACGGAGGAAACCAGGCTGCAGAAGGCACAGTCCCTGCCCTGAAATAGCTCACAGTCTAGTGACTAGGAAAATAATAAGTGCAGTTTGGGGGTTACGAAGCCCAGATCATGCCCTCGGGCTCCTAATTGCCTGAACCAATGAAGCTGCCAGCCTGCAGGGAAATTGCCCGGCAGACTTCTGTGAGCCCCAGTATGCCCAGGGGCTGGGAAGTGAAGAACGTTCATTCATGTGTTCAAAAAATACCTGTTGTGCCTACTATGTTCCTGACTTTTTCTAAGCACGGGTTTTAAAAAAATGGGCAAAGTGTCTGCTTTCCTGGGGCCTATATTGTAGTGTGGGACAAACAATAGGCAAACAAGTCCATATATAATATAGTGTCAGTGGTGATAAGTGCTACAGGAAAAAATAAAAAGGGGTAAGGAAATGAAGTGCATGGGGATAATCGTGGTGGGGAAGCCGTAGGTAGGAGAATGTAATGCTTGTGCTGAGCCCCAGACGTACTCCAGAGAAGGCCCAGTCCCGGGCTCTGAATACCTCCCCGTTGGACCTCAGGCCTGCTTTCGGAGCACTCCCTGGAAAGAGCCCCCTTCCATCAAGCAACACCTGCGGTGGCAGAGTTGGGTAGAGGCCCTGACCCCACCCTCAGCTTGAATGACAGCTGATGAGGCTCAAAGTAGCCCTTCCCCTTAACTCTGCTTTTCCAGCAGCCACTGCTCAGCCTGGCTTTTCCCAGCTGCCCACTTGCAGGATGGCCTGGGTTGTTAAGAAACAGCATCGCCAGCCTCCAGCCCCCAGCTCAGCCCAGCCCAGCGGGGGATTCTGCTCTGGGGCGTCCTAAACAGCAGCTACTGGTCCTTCTTTGGCTACACACATGGTTGGTGTGTGGAGGGCGTCTCAAACCTAGATGTGCACAGGGACGACCCATCGTGCTTGCTGTCATTGTACCTTCCCAGGCCCCACAGCTATAAATTTTTTTTTTGAAGATTTTTATTGATTTACTTGACAGAGAGAGACAGCCAGCGAGAGAGGGAGCACAAGCAGGGGGAGTGGGAGAGGAAGAAGCAGGCTCATAGCGGAGGAGCCTGATGTGGGGCTCGATCCCAGAACGCCGGGATCACGCCCTGAGCTGAAGGCAGACACTTAACGACTACACCACCCAGGTGCCCCCCGCAGCTATAAATTCTGAGTCAGCAAAACAGGGTGCCTTCCAGGAATGTGCATATTCTTGGCTAGCGCCCAGATAGATGATGACAGTGCCGGGGGTGGGGGTGGGGGGGCACAGGCTATGTTTTGACAAATAGCGCCCTCTGTGCATAGAATTTCCTGTTGACCTCCCTGCAGCCCACGCCCATCTTTTTGAGCCAAGGAGTCCATGAAAGAGGATGGTGTTTTTGACCTTCAGCTCCCCTAAGGGACACACGTTTTTCTAAGTTCTTATTTTAATACCATTTGGTTAACATACAGTATAATATTAGTTTCAACTGTACAATATAGGATTCAACACTTCCATACATCACCTGGTGCTCATCACAAGTGCCCTCCAGAATCCCCATCACCTATTTCATCCCTCCCCCACCCCAGTCCCCTTTGGGAACCATCAGTTTGTTCTTTGTAGTTAAGAGTCTGTTTCTTGATTTGCCTTCTGTCCCTTTTTTTCCCCCTTTGTTTGTTTTGTTTCTTAAATTCCACATATGCAGGAAATCATATGGTATTTGTCATTCTCTGACTGATTTCACTTGGTGTAATACTCTCTAGATCCATCCTGTTATTGCAAATGGCAAGCTTTCATTCTTTTTTATGGCTGGATAATATTCCATTGTATATATATCCCACATCTTCTTTATCCATTCGTCAGTGGATGGACACTTGGGCTGCTTCCATAAGTTGGCTATTGTAAATAATGCTGCTGTAAACATCAGGGTGCATGTATCCCTCTGAACTAATGTTTTTCTATCCTTTGGGTAAACACTCTGTAGTGTGATAATTGAATCGTAGGGTAGTTCTATTTTTAACTTTTTGAGAAAACTCCATACTGTTTTCCGGAGTGGGTACACCAGTTTGCATTCCCACCAACAGTGCAAGAACGTTCCTTTTTCTCCAGGGACACACATTCTTGATTGGATTTATAAAGTGGATTGCGATAATCCTCTTTATTACCCATTTTTCTTCAACAGATCTGGTGACCGTCCTGCTTCTTTCCTGTCTCACGCAGGCTCTGTGAATACCAGTGAATACTGTGCAAGATGTATCATGGGCAAAGACATAGCTTTGCAGCTCTGGTCCCCAGGTCCCATCTCAATCACCAGCCCAATCTTTGCCTCTTATTAGGTGTCCTTCCCCTGATTGTTACAGGATGAAGAAATGGTTTGGGGAGTGATTATTGGGCTTCTTTTCCAGGGTGGGAGAAAAGTCAGTATCTCTGCTCGAACATTCTTCCAATGCCATCCAAGGTGGTGCTGGCAGGGGAAGGTGGAGTGACCAGGACAGGGGAAATAACATCTCTTGTGTACCTCTTGTGAATCAGACACCGCATGGGCACTTCGCACAGATCCCTCTGACCTGGGGGACTGACCTTGAAGGTGGATAAACTCCCATGTCACAAATAAAGAAACTGACACTCAAGGAAGATAAGGAACTTGGTCCAAGTTCACTATTAGGACTTCAGGCAGAGCTAAAATTCACGCTCAGGCTTGTCCAACTCCAAAGCCCATGCTCTTGGACCTCCCGCTCTTGGCTTTTGCTCACTTTCCTGGAATCCCTAAGCTCCCAAATCAAAACACTTTACCCAGGTCTGTTACTTTGCTGTCACCTGCTCCCAGTGACCTGCTGGGCTGGGCTTTCTTTAGTCATGGTGTCTTCTCATTTGGACTTGGTTTTGTTCTTTCTCTTCCCGTCTGGGCAAGTGGCTATTAAGAGCTGGTTTTGATTATTTAGAAAGCACCACACAGGGACCCAGTGGGT
This sequence comes from Ursus maritimus, assembly GCF_017311325.1. Classification (NCBI taxonomy): domain Eukaryota; kingdom Metazoa; phylum Chordata; class Mammalia; order Carnivora; family Ursidae; genus Ursus; species Ursus maritimus. The sequence goes on along the minus strand of NW_024424008.1, from coordinate 47,232,236 downwards.
TGTAATTGGTAAAATGTCTGAACCAAATGCCATATTCCCTGCTGGTGGCTGATTAAGGGATTATTACCATTTTAAAAATAGTCTTTCAGAATTCGGGGTAATTTTTTACCATTTAAAAAAAATTATTGTTTTGATTCTGTTCAGAGACGGTTTTCCATCTTGGAATTCTGTGGAGCTCCCACTGGAGACTGTCTGGGGAGAAATGTTCCCTCGGGTGTCCCGTAAGTGACATTTCTGAACCAGGACCATCTCCCAATTGCTTATTTATGAGCTGGAAGTCAATGGTATTGCTTCTGGGTTCCCCATATTCTCCCTTTTCATTTCCCAGAAGATGTCCTGGATTGCATTAGAATAGTATAATCTCCCTTCTTCGTTTGGGATAAATCAGATTTGAAAGAGACAAGGGGAAAAAGAGAAAAAAGCACAGCATTAGAGGGCCCTTAATTTCCTTCATTTAACTTAGTCCAAAGATCAGAGATTCTGAGTAGCCCCCAGTGACTTCGTGAGGGCTGTAATAGTATGAGCACACCTTTCATCTGAGGATCAGAAATGGCTTCACAGGCTCTAATTAAGCCTTTGGGAGAAGGAAGGCTGAGCTTGGGGCTTGGCATCCCTAGCTAAAGACGCAATCTCACCTTTCCTGTCGGATGACTGTGCATCACAATGGGGGAAGAAAATCAGTCCTCTTCCTCTGTGTGAAGAAGGCAACCCCTCAACGTTTGGCCTTGTTAAACCCAAGGATTAATGAAACTAGATTTGCATGGCACTCTCTTCTGCTTGCCTGTGCTTAGGTAGAATGCTGGCTTTACTAGCATAATGGTAATAGCTCTCCTCCGTGATGCCCCATGCTGAGTGGTGTACAGAGATATTTAAAACTTCTCACCTCGTATCAGCCATACATAAAGGCTACCCTCCTCATCTTGCAGGTAAAGAAACTGAGGCAGAGAGAAAGTAATGTGTCCACATCCACACAGCTAGTAAATTCCAGACTTAACTGAGTCCAGGTTGGGCTATCTTCAAAGTCTGTGGTCTTTCTGCTCTGCAGCTTGGCCCCAGAATGTGTTGGGGGAGACCTGCGAGGCCTCTAGTCTAATCTTCCATCCCAATGCAAGAATATTTTCCATAGTGTCCCTGAGAGAAGCAGCCACCCAGCCTCTCCTTGAGCCTGCCCTGGGCTGGGGAGTTCACTGCCTCCCAATGGACGCATTCCCAGGTCTTCCAGGCAGAGGGTCAAAATCTGCCTCCTAATTCTACCCTCTGAAACAGCTGGAATGGCCCACTTTGTGTTTTTTACAACTCTTCAAATATTTGAGAATAGTTTGATTTCTCTTCATTCATTCACTTCTTCCTGAAATTTAGCATAGCACTGTTTGAGTACCTTCTCTGTGTCCAGGGCTGGGAATGCAAGATACATGAGTCATGGTCCCTTCAAGAGCTCATAATCTTTGGGGAAAGACAAAAATCACAGTCAACAATTACCATAGTGACCCTCTGATATCTTTCCTTCGGCAAACAGCAGCCCATAGCGGTTCCCAATGCAATATGGCCTCCAAATCTCGCACCACTGATGCTTTTGGGTTTGTTAAGGTCTCTTTTATTTATTTTTTTTTTTTTAAGATTTTATTTATTTATTCGACAGAGATAGAGACAGCCAGCGAGAGAGGGAACACAAGCAGGGGGAGTGGGAGAGGAAGAAGCAGGCTCATGGCAGAGGAGCCTGATGTGAGGCTCGATCCCATAACGCCGGGATCACGCCCTGAGCCGAAGGCAGACGCTTAACCGCTGTGCCACCCAGGCGCCCCTGTTAAGGTCTCTTTTAAAGCATGGAGCCCAAATTGAGGACCACGCTCCGGATGCATAGTGACCCTCTGATATCTTTCCTTCGGCAAACAGCAGCCCATAGCGGTTCCCAATGCAATATGGCCTCCAAATCTCGCACCACTGATGCTTTTGGGTTTGTTAAGGTCTCTTTTAAAGCATGGAGCCCAAATTGAGAACCACACTCCGGATGGGGTGAAATGGGATAGAGCTAAGAGCACTACCTCACAAACACTGAATTTCCCCGCATTAGCTTGCTTCCTGGAATTAGCCTTCGAATCTTTCAGAACTCTGGACCTTGGGGTCAATTAATAGTTCCACTTGCCCCCTCCCCCTCAAAAACACACAGGGTTATTTTCACATGAACTTTTCATAGAAACCATCCCTGAGCCACCCCTTCCTTAGACCACTTATGTACTTAAGTCTGTTCCTATGGAGATGGAGAGATATGCAGATCTGGCCAAGAGTGGGCGAGGAAAAAGCCTTGAGAACTGATGGCCATGTTTCGTTTTCCAAAGCTGATATAAACTCAGCTTTTCAAGGGGCTGGTTCTCTGGAGTGACTTGAGTGTCGCTCTAACGAGGCAGGGGGATGAGCCAGATGGCTTTTGTGAGTCACCCTCGCCAACCAAGAACTCAGGGGTCCCATGTCCTCCAGAAGGTTCAGGGAATCCAGCTCCAACTTCCTGAGCTCCTGCCGGTCCCACCAGTTGCTGCGAGGACAGGCTGCCTCTCTTGAATTTCCTCTCCTGCCACCTTCCTTGACAAGCCCACACCCAGGCATGCCTGCCCCCTTTGCGGGGAAGTCTGGGATCATGCCGTGTGTGTGGTGGCAGAGCTTTTGCTTTCGCAACACCCCCGTGTCGTGTGAAGGCAGCCAGCTACATTTCTTGCCACGGCTCTCTGCGACCGGGGACACCGGAAACATCTTCTGTTGCTTTGATGGCAATCTTAACAGACCCGCTGGTAGGACCCCCTCCTGTCCCCACCCCCAGACCCTTTGCCCCACTTTAAAGGCAAACAAACATAGAACAACAGAAAACCCTAGAAAGACTCTGTCAAATGAGTCTGCACTACCATTGCCTGCAGGTAGCTTTGGGGGAGCAATGAGGAGGGGGTCTCCCCTCCATGGAGAGGCTCTGCCCTGCCCGGCCTCTGTGCCCTTTTGCCCAGCCCCTCCCATCAGGGGCCTCGGTGACAGCACCTGTCCCACCTGTGCTAACGAGAACAGCCATTAAGGCTCAGACAGGTTGCCGGGGGGAGCTGCTCTGAGAGTGTCCTGATTGCTACTGTCTAATACATTTTCAATTTGAGAAAGGAGTTTACCATAAATATGCAGATTCTTTGAAGCTGCCTTTGCGGAGCCGGGCTCGGAGTGCTGGAGCGGGGGTTTGATTGCTGGAAATCAGCAGCCTCGAGTGCCAGCTCCCTGGCTGGGGGACAGAACTGACGCGAGTGGGCCGGCTGGGGAGGCTGCTCGGCGGGCCATTCCCCATGAGCCAGCAAGCCAGCGAGCACTTCGCCTTTGATGAGGAAATTCTGGGCTGGCAGTTCTCCGGGAGAGGATGGGGGCTGCTTTGAAGGTTACTGAGAAGTCACTTGCGTCTTCCCTTTAATTAAGGAGCCGGGAGAAGGGGAATTGGCATGAGGTTTGACATAGCTCATGTCTCCTAGAACGTCATAAATTCATACAGCCGGAGGAGCCACGAAGGGTCATCAGGTCCAGCTCTCCCTCTGGAAGATGTGGATGGCCATGTGTCATCCTGGGGCTTGAGACCCCCCGGTGGCTCCATTTGCTCCCAGAGTGAAATGGAGCTCCCCAGTGAGTGGGAAGGCCCCTCTGAGCCTCCTCTGGTTGCCATGTGGCTCAGACACTCCACCTCTACTGTGGGTTCTCTGACCCTTATCCTTGAGTGCAGACCAGTCCTGCCCTGCTGAGAGTGGGGCTCAGCACAGGCCTGGAGAAGGGGATGCACCAGCGAATGAGGGACTGGTGTGTGTGCAGAGCCGGGTGCTGGGCCATGGGAGGTGCAGGGAGCACGCTGGACGTGCCATTCCAGCTCCAAGGAGCTCACGTCCAGCAGGGACGCCAGAGCCCTGGGGACCTAGGAGTTTGTCATCTTTAAAGCTTCTGTTCCCCAGTTTGTTCTGAGAGTTCCTATGACACGCCTCTCCGTTGACAACTGGAATTTGAAGCTGTGAGGTGAGAGGCCCCTCAAATCACCATACACGTCTTTTCCTTCCCCCAGAGGCTCTTCCGTCCCTCTTCCTGGGAGGGCATCTGGCTTTCCTGGCCAGCCCCAGATGACAGACAGCCAAGGGGCAGAGGAGCTGGCTTCGGAAGGGTGTGACCCGAAGGACCCTCTCTCCTCCTGTCTCCCCAGCCCACAGGCATCTGGTTCTTTCTCCCAAAGCACTGGCACTTCCTGCTTATCAGCTTTGATGGGAAATTCACTGACTGCAGAAGCTTATTCACACATCAGCCGGCAAACAAATTCGAGCTACTTAAATTTTCAAACGGGGGGCTGCTCTTGGGCAGAGGAGTGGGGTTGCAAAGTGCTGCATTTTAAATATATTTCTTGTAATATGCCCCATCACGCATCCTGCCTGAGCCCAGCCTGGGGAAGCTTGCCAGTACGGAGTGACTCTTCTCCGTGCCTCTTCAGCCAGCTCATGCCTGGGAGAGCTGGAAGAGGCTAAGCTGCTAATTTGGTCTCATGAAGCCGCCCGCGTCATCAGCTCTGCTGAGAGGTGGGCACACCACAGACCAGAGGTGTGGGCAGTTGAGGGCAGGCAGGCCAGGCGGCGGGGGGAGCCCAGGGAGGTGAGGGGGAGCCGTGTGCAGGGACCCTAGCATTCTATTCCTATAGGGCTGATGGTCCTGATGATATCTGCTTTATGGACTTTATAAAATTGTTGTGAGAACAAAACGAAAGGCTGTTTGTAGATGTGCTTGGCGGATTCTGGAATACTGTGCAGAATCGAGTCCTGTCCTCTCTCTCCTGGAGACGTCTGTGTATATATTTCTCTGTCTTTGTATGCAGTGTTCCTGGAGTCTTGCTCGTAGCCTGGTTCAGGGCAGAGAGAAGGACAAAGCGGGGCTGAGCCTTGTGCTTACATCACCAAGTCCAGGACCCTGCAGGAATGCTGCAAAGGCCAGCCTGTGCTTGAGGGAACTGAGTTCTGCCATCCAGCCCCTCCCTGCTGCAGGAGGGGCTCCCCATGGCCTTCCCCTCCCCTACTTCTTTCCTTCTCCATCCCTAACCTCTGTGCTTCATCTGCTCCTTAATGCGGCACGTGGCAGTGGCTCTGGGTGGGGCAAGGACAAGACCCAGAAGTCATGGCTCTCTTCCTGGGAGAGTCTACAGAACATCTGGGGCCTACATGACATGGCACTGCTCCGACAGGAGCTGCTGACACCCCCAAACCAGAAACTCCCCATCTGCCCAGAGCACAAGGAGGCCCAGCCACACGCTACCTCCTCATGAGCCCGCATCCTGGCAGGGGCAGTGATGGGCCGTTCTTAGCCCTTCCCTGGGAGCTCAGCCTCTTGAAAGACGGAGCAACCAACCTCCTTCAGGCCCAGACACTTCATTAGAACCATTAGCTCAATTGGCATCTGCCGCTCAGAGCTCAAAGTTGTGTGTTATTAGTACAACTTCTTTCCCAAGACACTTCTCCACCTGGCGAGTTTAACGATGAAGCGGGGCGCTCTCCATGCCCTGGCTGTGGCGTGTTCGTTGGCAGTAATTTCCTTGGAAGATGAAAAATCTCAAGCTTGCCTGAGCTCTCTGATAAATTCGCTCCTCAGCAGCTAATTTGAAATCCCTTCTACCTTCTGGGAGGTCGGGGAGGGACGTGCAGCTGGGGTTTCCTATTTACAAGCTCTGCCGTGCACTTGGCCCGTGCCAGCGCGAGCCAGACCAACTTTGGTCATGCCCCCGCAGAGGTTCGGAAGCGAGTCTGTGAGACTGTTGACCACACCAGTGGAAAGGAGGGAGTGATGTAGGTAAAGGAAATTATTCAACTCCTGAAGTACTTTGGTCCAAGAAGAGAAACAAAAACCTAAGAAGGGAACATAGTCTGGGCACCCTCGCTGCCCAGTGTTGGGAGATTGCCCTTCGGAAGCCCCGAGCTAGTGGGAGAGACTGAAGTCCCCCGAGCGTGTCTCTGGGGGGTGGAGTTTTTCATCAGAGCTGCCTGCAGGTGCTGAGCTCCGCTCCTGCCCTGGACAGTATTTATCTGTCGCTAGAGTCCCTGAAAATAGCCGCTGTGGGTGTGTTTTCTCTGGCAGCAGGAACGGTGAGGGCCGGGCCACACGCCACTTCATATCCCAGAGGTCGGGGATTCGGGATGGAGGTCTGGAACCATCCTGGCAAGAGCCAGACCCTCGAGGGCACACAGAGTGTTGCTGACTCCTCATTATTGGTGGATTCTGTTTTTGCAAACCCGTCCACCCCCTAAAATCTACCTGTGCCCCAGAAACAGTGCTCGTGGCGCTTCTCCGGACAGGGAGAGAAGAGGGAGCAAGCTGAGTCAGCGGACAGGCAGTGTCTGTCTGTCTATCTGCTTTCAGCCCTTGTACCATAAACACGTGTCCTGTTTGCGCCCTGCTTGCTGCCATGCCTTTCACGCCGGTGTGTGTGTTCCTGGGGGCTTTGCTGTTGAAGATGCCCCCCCCAGCTGAGTGCTAAGTTTCTATCAGGTGGACATAAGCACCAGAAAGCCGTGACGTGCCTCCCGGACAAAAGGCAGGTGCTGCGCAAGCGTATTCGGGCGTGAATCACGTACCGTCTGTCGTTCAAGGTGAAGGAGTCGACCGTCTGTATTACGTACAGTGTCAGGAAGCAGAAACGCACATCAAACGAGCTTGTGTGGTGACTGGTGGAGGAAAATGTTTTAACAGAGGCTCCTAGGAACGTAACCCAGCATCTCCCCTCGGAGCAGTGGCTCGGCGTCCCCTAATTCGGTATTTGTGGCAACTTTGTGAGCGTAATCACTGCAAATAATGAGAATCTACTGTAATGAGATTGAGCCAGGAGAGAAGACCAGGGGATGAGTGCACTTGAGAGTTGCTGGACTTGTCCTATGGTGGCCTTTTCTCTCCGCATTCACTGCCCCATACTCCTACTCTCTTGTTTTCTTGTAACGTCTGAGGGCCTCCTCTGTTCCTTGGAGCCCTGGCCTTACTCCTGGTTCCCTTGATAGGGAAGCAGAATCTAGATCCTACAATCCTGGGGCCAAAAGGAATAATAAAGGTCCTCTAGACCAGAGCTCTAATCAGATGTTTGGATTCTTACAAATGTGTTCTCATGAAGTAGAGTCTGTACTTGAATGCCTCCCGTGTCAGGGAACTCACTACCAAGAGGAAGTAGAAAGCTCTCATTGTTAGAAAGATTTGCTGTCTCTTGGGCAGAATTCTTTCTTCCTGAACCCTCTTCCTTTTGTCCTTATTTCTGTTTCCTGGGTCCACACATCTATTCTATCCTTCCCATTGTCTGCATTTCCTTTTCCCTTCTATAGTATGATTTCAGTCTCCTCACCTTCCTGGTCAGTATCTTTGGAATACACTCATTAATCTATGCTTCACTTAAAGAGCCGTTCCTGGAACAGCTTGCAGTATTTCAGATATGGTCTGAGTCGAAGAGTGCCATCCTCCCTCCCATCAAAGCAGCCATCCCTTTGTCAACGGTGTCCACAATGGAGAAGTGCTAACACTGACAATTTATTTTCATGTTAACCAAATGCAGTGTCTGAGCTCCAAGACCAGGCTCTACTGGAGGAATGCCAGGCATCAGCCACAGGGCACAGGGAGAGCTGCTTCATGGCAGGAGGGAGCGGGTCCTTCCTCACACCCCCTTCTTGGTGGCCACCTTCACGGTGCTTCACCTTCGTGCCTGTGCAGCTGAGCTTCCAGTCACCTGTCCAAGGCTCTGTGCTGTCCCTCTTGGGCCTGTCCCTTCCTGGCTTCGCCCCCAAGACACTTGGAAAAATGATACCACGTTATAAATATACCTGATGTTTTTAGGAATTGAGGTTAGAGCTGGATAGGACTAGACCATATCCTTCCTTTATAGGTGAGATAACCAAAGACTAAAGCAGAAGTGGCTTGCCCGAAGGCATTTCCTAATGTAATCAGGCCGGTATTTATCGAGCACCCATTATACGTTATAGGCCAGGCACTGTCCTGGGAGCTGGTGCTACATAGGGGAATTTATTAATGCAATCAGCAGCTGTTTACGAAGCACCAATTCCCTGCTAGGCATTAGGGATATTAGGGAGCAAGACAGAGCCTCATCATTCATGGAGCGTACTGTCTAGTGGGGAAGACAGGCTTGAAACAATAACTGAAATAATTATATGATTACAAGTGTGATGCGTGCTGCAAAGGAGAAGCGTGGGGCCCCCTGCGTGAGTCCCTGCAGTGGGGACTTGACTGAGAGGGGGTGGGCATCCCCCAAATAACAGGGAGCATGGCGCACTGGAACAAGGGCCTCCCAGAGCTCGTGGTCTGGTGTAGGACTCTGAGACCAGAGCCAGTTGATGGCAGAGCCAAGCTGGGAAGCTGGAATTCCTGAAGATTTACTTTTGCTGCTGTTTCTTTCCTCCGGCTTTATTTAAATATCCTGTTCTGGGACACCCGGGTGGCACAGTCAGTAAGCATCCGACTCTTGGTTTTGGCTCAGGTCACGATCTCAGGGTCCTGGGATCGAGCCCCTCATTTGGTGCCGTGCTCAGCACGGAGTCGGCTTGAGATTCTCTCTCCCTCTTCTTCTGACCCTCCCACTCATGCGCATGCGCACTTTCTCTCTCTCAAATAAATAACTTCTAAGTACGGAAGTCAGAATCAAAGACAGGGAAAAGCAAAGGCTGACTTCAGGGATGTGGACTCTCAGACAGGAACCTTGTAGCAAATACCGATGGATGAGGAATAACAATTCAGATGTTTACTAAATGTTTAACTACACATCCATAACGCAGGAGAATTAAAATCTCAGGGACGGTGTAGTCCAGTGCACCTGCCTGGGTTTGAATCCGCACTAACCTACCCTTCCCGAGCCTCAGTTTTCAAGTCTGTAAAATGGGGATGGGAGCAGTGCCTCCCTAGTAGTGTGGTAGGGAAGAATAAATAAGGTGACGAATGTAAAGCATTGAGTCCAGTATCTGGCCTGCGGTGAGTGTTCAAAAGTATTAGCTTGTCTAATTTTCTTAGGGTTAGTCCTTGAGTCGTACATGATGAGGACTAGGAGTTTGTGGCCAGAAATGTGTTTATCGAGCATCAGCTTTGTTCTAGGAGCTCTGCTAGGGGCTGATTGTAGTGAATAGGGAAGGTCTCCACATCCCTTGCACCAGGCATTTTCATACTTTGGGACATGACTTGCACATGGGTTGCAACCCAGGACACACACAGACACCTGCCTGTACGTAATGGAAACCAGAGCTTAGGAAACATGGTGGCCCCTGCCATGGGCAGTCCTCTCTGATCTAGTCTGGATTTAGATTTCATTTTTAAGGTGCAGGTCTTTACCCACTAAATTGATTTCAGAACCCACTAATGGGGAGCAGCCACGCTCGAACAAAACACTGCCTTAGACCAACTGAGTTGTGGCTTAATAACACAGGTAGGTGTTCCTTTGATGCGAAGCCTTCCAAGTTTTCTCAGGGTTTGTCTCTGATCTCTTGCCTTTGGTATTTGCCGTTGTGGTCATTTGATCCTGAATTTTCACAGTATTCTGCATGGAAGCATATATTTTGTGTTAAAAGAATATTTTGGCTCAGAGAATGAGGTCTTTGGCCAATATCAGCAATGCCCTTTGTTCCCCAAATCACCCCCTCAGGCACTCAACTGGGTCCTTACTCGTGACCCAGTCTCCCACGTAAACTAAACTTTCATGATTGAGATATCGGATTTAAAGTCAATAAACGTTTAATTCCTTCATGCCAGGGGTGTTTACCGTAGGGGTTTCCATTATAAGCCTTTGAACTGACCTTCAATCAAGCCAGGTACAACCCTGTACTATAGAGACTCTGAAACTAACTCAATCTCGTTATTCCCGGAGTCTCACACCTGACTGTCGTTTGTCCTGCCTGTAGGTCAAAATCAGTTCTGCGCACTCAAGGAGACGCTCATGTATTATTGTATGCCTCCTTCCTCATGAGAATTTCAACTTCGAACCCTGAACCGGAGGTCAAGAAAATGAGTCCTTGGTTATGGTTTATCCAACTTGGGATGGTCCCAGAGAATAAGGATCTGGAATTAAAAGGAGCTTGCATTTGGATAGGCCTTTCAACTTGGGTCACATCTGGGATTGCCTCAGATCATCCCAGTAAGTGGAGAAGGGAAGGAAGACTTACTCCTACCTTACAGGTAGCAAGGTTGACTTCCCAAGCCACGTGACAAGGGCAGGATAGAACTTGAAGTCAAATCTCCTGACGTTTGGTCAACCGCATTGCCACCAGACAGACAGTAGTACTATTAATCGTCCATTCCCATGGCTTCTTTTGGCTCATCAAAAGCCATCATGAACATTATCTCAGTGGATGATAACAGCAATGCTGTGCTATGGGCAAGTGGGTTCATTTATTTCCATCTTACAGATGAGAAAGATTTAGGGAGGTTACATGACTTGCCCAAGATCACACAGCTTATGCATGGCAGAGTAGGAAAGAAAATGTGGGTCTTCTGGTGCACCCCCAACCCTGTCCCCCTTGTGTCAAGCACCCTCCCTGCACCTTGGCCTCAATTTTGTGGCGCCTTGTAGGAGACTGTTTTCAGGGCTGTATTGTCCGAAGAACAAGTTTATAGTGATCAGAGACAGGTATGTGGAAAGGTCCAGGTCCTAAGGTCAAGATAGACCACAGCTGCCCCAACTGGACCAGACAGTATAGTGATCAATAGAAGACGGCTTCAAATCCCAGTTTAACCTTCTATTCGCTAGAATCCACAGCAAATTGCCTGGCATATCTGAGTCTCAATTTCTTTTATTCTTTCATTAATCCGTTCAGTCATTCAATAATAAGTGGTACAAAGGGCCTGTATTAAGCATTATTACTGTTGTCTGAAGTGTCTACATCTCTCAGGTGGGAAAAATAACAGGGTTGTTATGAAGAATCAGGGAAATTTATGTAAGCAAGCAGGTGGCTGAGTGCCCAGCCTGCAAAGGTGATCGATAAGTGTTTGCAAACTCTGGCTCTGGAGCAGAAGGGCTTGCCTGGCCCTGGAGTGATGTCAGCTTCTCTAGAAGCTAGATCCCGGCAATGCTGAGTGCAAAGAACAGTCATCCCAGTGGCATCTTGTAGGAGACGTACATAAAATATTAAATGTTACAGAGCGCATACCCACAGATGCAGGCAAGGATGGGAGGAAATCCCTCGCGGCTTTAAAAATGAATCCCTTTTTACCTACTTGGGAGAGAACAAATGGGCAAAATGACAGCCCTGAGTGACTCCAGGAGGGAGGGAGAGGGCTGTGGGGGAGGGGCACGCATGGCTGCTCTGGACAGGACCGACTTCCTCAGGTGACAGCAGAGGGCTCTCCCTTGGTGGCATAGCAAGAAAGGCCGTGAGGAGTGGTCTCGTTGCTGAGTCTATAATTAAAGCCTGAGACAAATGTTCGGAAAGGGAAGAGAGATGGTTTGGGGAGAAGTTTGACTTTGGGAGAAAAAGGGGAGAAAGGCCTCCTGGAGTTGGTGACTTTTGAACTGCGGCCTGAAGGATTCACAGGTGCGACCTAGATCAGGGTTTGGAAAACTTCTCTGAAGGTCCAGATGGTAAATAGTTAGACTTTGCAATTCTACCCTCGCAGTTGAATGCAGTCACCGATAGGACATAAATGAATGGGTGTAGTTGTGTGCTAATAAAACTTTATTTCCTGAAACAGGCAACGAGCCAGGGTTCGCCTGTCGTCCGTGGTTTGACAACCCCTGAATGGCTGCATGAAGCCTGGGAGTCAGGGTGGGTATGCAGCACAGAACGTTCCAGAGGGGAGAATGGCATGCACACAGACCCTGGCAAGAAGGCGTTCGTTGCACTTGAACATGTCAGTGTGACTGGCACACAGATAAAGCTGGAGAAGATTGTGTGAGATGAGCGTGGGCAGTGGGCAGAGGCTGACCTTACAGGGGCTGGTAGGCTGTGGGAAGGAGCTCTGTCCTTAAGCCAAAATGGGAAGAATGAAGGGTTTTAAGCAGGGGCTAGTGGGATCATATTTGAGATTATGTCGAAATGACTGCCCGCTGCTGGGTGGAAAACAGAACAAAGGGCCAGAGTGTCACCTCGTCCAGGGGAAGCTCCGTGGAACTAGGACGAGAGTGGAGACCAGGGAAGGGGGAGACTAGGGGAAGTTTGCTGACTTGCTCAGGGCCGCTGGGCCCCGTGGCCACAGTGTAGATGCTAATGGGGGCCTCCAGACCCCACGTAACACGCTACCAGCTCTTTTGGGAAGCAGCAGGGGACCCTTAGGGTCATGGTCCTGGACAAGCATTTCCCAAGGCGTATTGCTGAGGGAGTGACCAGCTTGCTTACATTGACCCAGGGTCACGCACAGACTAAATGCAGGTCTCGAACAGTCCTTCAGTTGTCCAGAGGTGGCCTTTGCAAAGAACTGTGGGTAGTCTGTGTCGATGCCACAGAATCCATTCACTGGAGTCCCGACATCCCATCCAGGCTTATCTGTGCTCTCCTTATGGCAGTTCTTTCGAGCTTGGTCCCTTGGTGGCTTGCCCAGGGGTTAAACACAGTTATCCTGACAGCAGTGCCGAGTGACAATTCACAAGGACAAGAGATGCTCTGAAAAGTAGACAAATTAACTTATCAAGGCACAGAAATGAAGGCAAGGCCATCCACATTTCAGTAACGCCTAACAGCATTATATCACAATACAGGGTAGCAACCGCCTTCGTAACGATGGCACTGAAGTAAGGTCAAGACCCCCCCTCTATTTAAGAGGACAGGGGGACGTGTAACTCTCCTTGAAAGACTTTTTGGAAACAATGCTTTCAAATAAATAATTAAAATCTCCAAAATTTTAGTGCTTAAGGAGCCAGATTATTATTAATTCATATGGACACAAATTAACATAAATCCTGCGTCCTTTAGGAGCGTTGGATGAAGGATTCTTTCTGCACACACACAAACACGCTCCATGTCATTGATTTACAGAAATGTTCATATTTGACGAAACACTCCGATCATGAGACGTTTCTCCCAGGAGTGTCAGAATCAGTTGTGAGGAGAGGTACACGTTCACTTTGAATATTACGATCTCTGTGAAGCAGCACATTGGCCTTGTCTTGATTCCTGTTTTTTTCCCACTTACCAGCTCTGTGACTTGGGTGGGTCCTTCCTACGAAAGTGAAGCAGCAGTGAGATTTGTATGCAAACACTTGGAGCACCCAGCGTGGAGTCCATGTGCGCCGGGGGGTGGGGGGGGCGGGGGGGTCGCCTGCCACGTGCTGGAGCCAGCTTGTCCCAGCCAGTGACGGCCACTATACACATCTCTCCCCAGCTCTGTTCGGTGACATCACGTTGGTAACTAAGGTCAACCTCAGCGGGGGTCTTTACACCACAGCAATTGGCAAACACTACAAATCAGAGTCTTTTCTCCCCACAGAGCCGGTTTTTAAACATTTCCTGGCTCGCCACCTAATCACTATTAGCCTACCTTCCCTCTTCCCTGGGGTTGTGTTTGTCATCTGAGTTGCTCTTTCTGCTCTGCTCTAGTCTATTCTGCGTCAGAATCAGCGGGACGGCTTGCTGCACACACATCGCCGGGCCCTACTCCGAGAATTTCTGATGTAGTCAGTCTGGAGTGGGGGCTAAGAATCTGTACTTCTGACCCTAGTACTGCTGGTCCCGGAACCCGACTTTGAGACTCTTGGTCTCATCTTTCTAATAAACTAATGTCTAGGCTGCAAAGCCCTCGGTCGGGTACGGAAGAGATCCCTCTTTCTGTCTCAGACCATGGCATTAAAAATTAAATTAATGCATGCTTGCATAGTGCTTGCATATATCCCATCTCCTTTAGTCTTGTTAAGTAGTCTGTGATGTCATAATCATGATTTTTGCCCCCAGTTTATAGATGGAGGAAACTGAGGCTCAGAGGGATTGAGTAACTTACCCAAGGTCACACAGCTCATCAGCAGAGAAGCCACGTTAAACTGGGGTCCTCCCACTCTGGGGCCACTGCGTCATGGTGCAGATGGTGCAGAGCTCAAGGGCGGGGAGAGGCTGGAATCCAGCATGCCCCACTGTGCACCTGCACGGCCGCATCAGCCCCGGCGGAGGGTGCCTTTTTCACACCTGCATTAAGGGGTCGTCGAGGGTATCACATTGTCCTCCAAGTCCACGGACATGGTGCAAAGGCCAAGCAAGCGGGAGAGACAGAAAGTACAGAGAGGGGGCCATGGGAAGACTTCATCTGAACGTGATCAGTCCGGCACATGGCATGGTGAAGAGGCTGACAAAACAGCTGTTTCTGCAGGCGGTTTGGGGGGCAGGTGTCAGCAGGGTGGAGCAAGGGAATCTGGCTGGAGGCAGAGCCACAGATTGTCAGCGATGAGAGCCGTGTCTCCTGCCCACCCCTGGCATGTGTGTGGCGTGGAAGGTGCCCAGTGGGTGGGGCAATTAGCCTGTATCCCAGGGCGCCTGGCGCTTCTCTCGTTTTCCCTCCCACCGCCTTTCTGCAATTAGATTGCGCTGGGTGATGGCTGCCAGGCCGCTTTGTTGCATCTGATGAGTTTATTAATTTCTTGGGGGCTAATGGGAGGGTGGGTGGGAGATTCATTTCCTGACTAGAGCTTAGGGGCTAATTAGTCTCTTTGCTGTGTCCCCAGAGGTTGGGGGGGGGCGCATTGCTCAGGCTGTCAGATCTGGCTCCGGGTAAATCATGTCTATCCCTGGCTTTTGTGGGAACCTATCTGATAGCTTGGGTAAGATCGGGGAGTCTGGGGCTGGGACAGGCGGTTAGTGAAGATGGGGTCCCCTGAGAAGCAGAGGTGGGAAAGTAGGGGTGGGGGGAGCTGAGGTCTTGCTGGCCCGTTCGGGGTAAAGTACACATTTAGGTGACAGATAGGACTCTAAGAAGTTCAGTCCTTGTCTTACACATCTAGAGGCTGACATCCAGCCCGGTGTTCTTTATGTCCTTCTGTCTAAATCTGGCCCTTCCCACCCTACGAGACCACTAGGAGCCAATTCTAGCCATTTTGAAGACAGGAAATGAGCCTCCAAGAGAAGTGTCGTCTCGCTTGATGTTGGAAGTGGAATGTGAAAGCCCAGGAGAGAAAAGCTCTGTTCAGGATTCTTGCTGGATGGCTGAGGCTCCTTTCTTTGGTTCGCCAGGCCTGCTTTCGTGGAGCCCATGTTGGCGTTCCCACCCAAGAAACAGCAGCAGAGACAGGAAAGTCTCATTTTGGGAGTCAGACAGTTCCAAGTTCAAGCCCGTGCACTACTTCTAGGTGGGTGACCTTAGGCAAGCCACTAAATCTCTCTGAGCCTTGGTTTCCTCATAAGTCAAAATGTCAGCACTCTCTACAAAGTTGGGGGAAGAGTTCAAAGAGTTGATAGAACACGTCTAACATAGCAGGTGTCTCCTCACCATTGTTCCCCTTCTGCTCCGTGCTTGAAAATCATCCTCCCTACCCGTTTGCCCTGCTCCAGCAATGACCTGATGTGGCTGGTCCCTTCCAGAGGCGGTAGGGGCTCCAGAGAGCTGGAGGGGGCTCACTTGCCTTCTGTCCACACTCCACCAGCAGCAGCAATTTCCTGCTATCAAATGCTGGCTTCCCCTGCTTCCGAGTACCAGCCCTCCAGCGAGACGCTGGGGCATGAGCATAAACCGGCCAGCCCCACACAAGCTAGTGGGCAAGACAGGCAAACGAAAATGTGCAGTGGGACGTTGGGAGAGCCGGGCAGGATGGCCGTGAAGGCTTGCTTGGGAAGATGCGCCTGGGGCTGGAGCTCAGGCCTCTCAGCCGATGGGTGAGGTGACCCTAGGACAAGGTGGAGGGACTCTTAATCTCAGCGTCAGTTTGTTTATCTATCAAATGGGGCCTCCCATGTGGATACGCACGAGACTCTGCTTGTCAACTAGAAGTGAACGAGCACGTGTCCAGGACCCTTCTGCCCTTGCAGAGGTGGGGAAAGCTGCCCCCCCCCAAGTGGCATCCTCATAGAGGCCTGGAGGGGAGTTTGGGGTCATCTCCCCTTTGGCAGATAAAAAGCTCACAGGAGGCCATCTGTTCTAGCTTGGCCCTCCTTTCTTCAAGCTGCAGACCATGATGGCAGAGAGAGGGTTACTGCTCCCCAAGACCCGCCACCCTCTGGCCCTGATGAGTGGGGACGGGGGCCAGGGGTGAGATATGTCTTCATTGTTGTTTGGTTTTCTACAAAAGGAACCCGGAGCCCAGCTCTGTTGAATAGAGCCACGTGGCCTCCGCAGAACTTGTGCGGGTTTTCCAGGGAAGCTGCTGCTGGTGCCTGGGGGGGCCTGGCAGAGGTGGGTGTGTGCATTTCATTGGGTTTCCAGCCAGCTGTCAGCCCTGTCTCCTGGCTGTCCACCTCCACTACTCAGCGACAGAAACGATTTGCCAGGAGAAATATATTGGTATCACACACACACACACACACACACACACACACACACACGTATTTATAAAAGGGGCTCCACTGAGAAAACAAACCATCGAAAAATCCAGTGGTGTTGAGTTTGGGTGTAGGCGACTTTCTAGAATGGGGAACTGAGTCAATTATGCATTTTTCCCCCTTGAAGTGAAGGCAATGGGGAAGAGGAAGGAAAATAGTTCGGGTTAAATACATTCTCACAAGGACCCAATGACGTTTCTGTGATTCTTTCCTATTTTATAGATGAGGAGACATGCTCAGAGAGGGTCAGTAACTTTTCGGAGGTTATGCGTTTGAGATCCACGCTCCTGTGCCTGGCTGAATGATCTAGCATCAGACTAGATCCGTCCAGGATCTCGGTTGGCTCTGAGATGAAGACAAGGCCAACATTACCACCCCCACCGATAGATGGGGAAATCACGATTCGGGGAGTTTTAAGTAACTTGCCTAGGTTCTCACGGCTTTTAAGTCAATCAACAAGGACGAGAACCCAAGCCTTTCCTCCTCCGGTTCATTCACCCATTGAACCACTCAGCAACATTCACTGAAGGCCGACTATATGCCAGTTCTCTCCACTATACTGTTCTGATTCTTATTTAGGTAATCAGAATTATTGATTCTGAATTACTGATAGGCTGAAACAAAAGAGCTTTTTGCTGCCTCAAGATAACGGATTCCACGTGTTCCACTCCCTTCTGTGTGAGCGAACATTTCCGAACCATATTCCATTCCTGATTTGTTTCTCTGCTTTCCTCTTCCACCTCTTCTGGGTCTTTCCCCCTGTCTCTCCTTCCTTTCTCGGGCCCCCCACCTTCCCTGACCCCCTCAGCCCTATGGAACAGTAACCCAGCCTTCGTCCAGCCCCTCTCCATACTCTATATCCCTGCTTCCTTCTATGGCTTCTGTGTGGCCCAGCCGGAGGCAGGGGACTGGCCTTTTGGCTCCTTCCACCCCTGGAGGCCTGCACACGACCTCAGGAGCCCTGCTCCCCAGCTGCCTCCTAACCCCATGTCTTCCCAGCCCTCTCTCCTGTGTCTCCTCAGATCGGCCAGTGGCACGTGGCAGACGGGCTCAGCATGGACAGCCGCCTCTACGCCTCCAACATCTCCGACAGTCTCTTCAACACCACCCTGGTTGTCACAACCATCCTGGTAAGCGGGGTGGTCCCGGGGCTCCCAGCTGCAGCTCCCTGGGGTGCCGCCTCCAGCTCCAAGGCGCGCCCGGGCTTCCCAGTGAACGCAAGATGAGAGCTCTAATCACAGCACCGAGGCCAATTTATGACAGTGTAATTAAACACAAGTTGCTGTTTCATATGGAAATGATATTTGATGAGTTCCAGAGCAGCTGGGGAAGAGGGGTGGCGTGGAGAGACATCACAGTTTGTGGGTGCCTCTTCCAGGGGCCCCCGGACAGCCAGGGCGGCTGTGCCTGGCCCAGGGAAGGGGGCCTTCTGCAACAGGGCTGGGGGGAGAAGCCCAGCAGGGGGCTGGATCCAGTCCACCACGGTGGCCCCTACTCTTTCACGACAGCCTTCCTTGCTTGGTGCCTACTGTGTATAAAATGGGCCCTTGCAGTAGGTACCCCTATAAAATGTGTGCCACCCCCAATAGGTATCTGTATAAAATGTGCACGCCCCCCAATAGATATCTGTATAAAATGTGCACACCCCCAATAGATACCTGTATAAAATGTGCATGCCCCCCAATAGATACCCCTATAAAATGTGTGCCACCCCCAATAGATATCTGTATAAAATGTGCACGCCCCCCCCCAAGTAGATACCTGAATTTCAGTAGGTTTTTATGGCCCGTGTCTTCATTTCCAGAGGGTCAAAAGAAAGTTCTCCGTCTATAGAGCAAGGGACCATCTGCCTTTTTTATTTGATTCAATTCTCGTCAACAGTTACCAAACCCTTCTCCCCATGGGTCAGGCACTGTGCTCATTCCTGGAGACACTAAGATGAGTAAGACTTGGTCTCTAACCTCAAAGAGGTTATAATTTAGTAGATGGCACGGATCAAGTGCATTCATGGCCAAGGTCATTGTCGTCTTCCATTGTGAAGACCTCATGTTTTAAAAGATTTGTCAGTTAACCCAGCTACATATATTAAGCAATAATTAGTTTGTTCCTCTCCCCTCCCTTTCCCCCTTTTAACGAATCAAAAGCATATTTCCCTGCCTGGCACAGTGTCTTATCAGCAGGAGATAACCACTGTTGCCACGCTGATATAATTCCAGCCCAAAGCAGAGACCTGAGGTACTAGTTAGTCTGCTCAGCCTTATCACTGCTAAATGTGCAAGGTCTGCAAATGTGTCTGTTTCTTTAGGCTTTTTGAGATAATGAAAGAGCTCGGGGACCTCCATCCCTACCTTCATGACTCCTGGGGCACAGGAACATTAGACTGGAAGTCTTGACCTACTGTGGGCACAGGAACATTAGACTGGAAGTCTTGACCTACTGTGGGCACAGGAACATTAGACTGGAAGTCTTGACCTACCGTGGGCACAGGAACATTAGAAGGAGGGAGAGGTTCCACCCCATCAGGAAGGTCAGCAAAGCCCCCCAGAGAAAAATTAGACTGGAAGTCTTGACCTACTGTGGGCACAGGAACATTAGACTGGAAGTCTTGACCTACCGTGGGCAGAGGAACATTAGACTGGAAGTCTTGACCTACCGTGGGCAGAGGAACATTAGACTGGAAGTCTTGACCTACCGTGGGCACAGGAACATTAGACTGGAAGTCTTGACCTACTGTGGGCACAGGAACATTAGACTGGAAGTCTTGACCTACTGTGGGCAGAGTGCAATAAAAGCCAGGAAAGAGGAGCACACCTATCACTCTGGGGGTTGCAGGAGGGAGAGGTTCCACCCCATCAGGAAGGTCAGCAAAGCCCCCCAGAGAAAAAGGGACACTTGAGACGGGCTCTAGAAGACAGGGAGAGATGGGGGTGGGAGGGAGATGAACGAAGGACAGCATTATGGGGTGTTTAGGAAGTGCCGAGAAAGGCAGCTTCTCCAGGAAATAGGCCTTGGACGAGAGGGGAAAGGACGAGGCCAGCAAAGTGGGCTGGGCCCATAATGCTTCAGGACTGGGATGCCACACCGTTGAGTTTTCCCTTCATGGTAGGAGATGGAGTCACTGAACATTTTCATGCATTTATTCAGTGAATAGTTGGGGGGCACTACTATATGCTGGGCACTGCTGTAGGTGCCCAGGAACGGATGGAGCTGGAGGAGGGGAGTCAGGGTGCTGGGAGTGCCGGTGTCTGTGTGGACCCCACTGAGCCAGGGAAATCCGGAGCAGAGACCTGACGGGGTGGAAGACAGAGCCACATGGCCATCTGGGAGGGAATATTCCAGGCAGAGGGAATGGTCAGAGTGAAGGATGGAGAGAGCAATTCCAGCTCCCAGAGTTTTGGTCACTCCCCCTCTCAGCTCCAGCCTTAGCCTGTCTGAACCAACGTGGAAATGCCAGAAAGATTGGAGGGTGGTGGTGTCACTACCGCCCCTCCTGAGGTCTAGTAGAGCCTGGCTGAGCTGGGCGATGGTGAGCTGCTGTCCAGGCCTAGCACGACGGCTGGGACCTCACTCCTACTGGCTTCTCCACCTCCCAGTACTTCTTGAGTCTGTCCCCTGCTGTCTGTCCCCAAAGCCCATGCTCTAACTGAGGCCCATTTCCCTCTTTCAGCATGACCTCCTTAGAGGCTCCCTCCTCACTTGCTCAGTCTACCCCCCATACTCCCTACCCCTTTGTCAGCATGGGCTTTCTAAGGAGGTCCTACCACCCCGGGCCCACCAGCCCTGCACTTAGAATAGAGACCCCTCAAAATCAGGCCCAGCCTGCCATACCTGCTTCTACTCCATGTGACTTGGGGTCTGGTGGTCTGGGACTGCCCGGCATTTCCTCACCGTATCATGCCATTCCATGCCTCTGTCCGTGCTGTTCCCTCAGCCCAGAATACCCTTCCCCCTAATTCCCATTTCCAGCTAGAAATGCCTGTGCTCCCTTCAAAGCTCTGTTCAGATGTCACTTCTTCCATGAAGTCTTCCCTAACCTGACTCCTGCCCTCCTGCCCTCTCCCCGCATTTTGCACACACCTCTGTTGTGGCATTTCTCCCGTTAGAGGGGGTTGCTTCCACCCTACTCCGCTTCTAGAATGAGAGCTCCTCAAAGACTGGGGTTCCTGACACAAAGTAGGAGCTCAGTGATTAGAATTTAAATAAAGGAGTTTTTTCATAGAGTGTAGGGGGATGTCCCTCAAAAGCCAACCAGAGTTTGAGAGGGACGTGGGGACATCGCTGGTTTGTACTTTCTGCCTCTCGGGCTGGACTCGGACAGTGCTCAGAGCTTTGGCATGGACCCACAGGGACACTGAGACCGCAGGGTTGTGTTTCTAGACCGGGGAAGGCAATCTGACTCTGTGTGTGTGTGTGTGTGTGTGTGTGTGTGTGTGCGCGCGCGCACGCGCGCACATGTTCGCATATGCACGTGCGTGTTCATGAAGGGTGGTGACAGGGCTCCTCTGTGTCCGGTGACATTTCATAACACGGTAAGCACAATTCAGACGCAGCTCTTGTCCTGTGCGTGTGTGTCTGAGAAGGCTGCTACAAGTCAGTAACTCTCACCAGAAACGATTATCTTAATTTAGTCCCTGGGGACCATTTGTGGGTTATCCTTGGCAAGCGGTAATCGTGAATGACTTATCCCTTAAAACCCCGCACACATCCCTGTCGTCTCCTGCTCCTGTGGGGGTACGCTCGGGGTGTGTGAGTGATGTATTTGCATAGGATTAGCCGTAGCTCTCACTCACTCCCTGGGCACTTCCCCCATGTCAGACCCCAGGTTAAACATTTTGCCTGCATCACCTCTTCCATTCTCCTCACTGCTCCCGCTGCTCCAGACCAGCTCACGGTCCCCACATTCTCCAAAGTGCCGCTGAGCCCCAACCTTTCTGACTTTTTTACCTTTCCACCCATCTCCTCCCGCCAAGATTGGCCTTTCGTGTGTTTACTTTGAACATGTCCGTGAATTTTAAGTTAACTTGAGAGTCGAGACTATGTGGGGAGAAGAATCTCATGAAACTCCCCGGGTTAATTAAGGGTACGCTAGAGTGTTGCCAATCCAGGGTGGGACCCCCGCCACGCCCTTTCCCTAAGGCCATTTCTGCGCTGTTCCCTCAGTCCATGAGAGCCTAATGTTGGAGCCAGATGGGGGTCCCAAAGAAGGGGAAGAGTCCATCCAGGCCCCGCTTACACTCTACTGGGAAGCACATCCTAGAGAGTCACCGGACCCTCTGGCTGTGAGTGCAGTGGGAGTTCTGAGAAGTGAGTTGGCCTCAGAGGAGGTGATGGGATCCCAAGGACGGAGGTGAGTTAGGTTAGGCAGAAGAAGAGGAGGGAGAGCCCTTGGGGCAGAGAGAAACCCTTGAGCCGAGGACAGCATGTGTGGAAGGCAGAGTCCAGCCCATCTCATTGACACGGCAGTGAACTTGGTCATGAAACAACCACATCCCCTTTGACTCAGAGCTCCCTCTCCCTGACACAAAACCTTCTGCCTTCTTCTCTCCCATTTCACATCCACAGAATCGCTCTCCCATACCACCCCCACATGCCCTCCGTTTGTCTGACTCATCGTCCCCAATCCAGTGTGAGCTCAGCAAACCAGCATTTCAGCGTTTCCCTCTCTTAGGTTCCAGCACAGTTTCCACCATGTTGCTCAGCCCTCCCACCTCATGTCTGTCCCAAGCCCGGCTGTCCTTGCAATCCCTGCTCCCAGCTATTCAGTCAGCCTCCTGAGTTCCCCTGGGCCTTGGCACTCCCTGGACTCATGACTTATTCCCTCCCTGTCCTATCCTCTGAGCAGTTCTTCCAAACCCTTCTGCACACCAAGCCTTCAGTCCTGCCCCCAACACAACTCTGGGGGCTGGCACAGATTCCCTTCCATCCCCCCCCCTTCCTCTCTCTATCCACATCTGTCCATGTCTCCACCTCACCTCCAGCTCCATTTCCAGCATCACTCTCACCTTGGCTCTGTCTCCTTCCGTTCGTCCTTGGGACCTTGCTGCACCAGCTAGCACTTCTCCCTTTGCTAATCTCTCCTTCTCCCGGGACTCCTCCCCTCTGCCTACAAATATACCCAGGTCCCTCCCATCCTCCAATGCCATCACCACCCCTTTACCCACGCCCGGCTGCCCCTCCAGCTAGCCTCCCATTTAGGGTATCACAAGTCATGGTGTTGCTCGCCACTGGGGGCATCCTCCAGCCCGGTGCTTTGCAGATGCAGAGCTGAAGCTGGAGGAGAGACGTGGCCAATAGCCGTCAGGTAGAGAGGCCATCTGCCCACCTTTCTTTATCCCCCAACTTCTCAAAATTCTGGTCCCTTCTCTCGTGCACATCTCATTCGCTCCCCAGTCCTGCCGTCCCCACTGAACCTGCCTCGGAAGGCTCGCCGGCGACACCTGGCCCAGGTGCCCCTTCACAGCCCTGCTTCATCTCTGTGTGGGAATCTCTGTATGCTCCTTCCCCAACCTCCTTCCTCCTCAGCTTTCACGGCCACGTTTTCCTGCTGTTCAGCTTTTCTGACTGCTTCTGCTCTGTCTTCTTCCATGGCTGCTCGTCATCTTCCCACGGTGGAAGATGAGGGTCTTGTCCGACTTCTGTCCTTCCTCAGTGCTTCCCCCTCAATGGCCTCACGTATCCTGTGGCTTCAGCCATCTCCTCCTCCAGAGGCCTCCCAGGCCCTGCCCCAGTCTTGCTCTCACTCCACAGTTTAAGCATTCAGCCAGGCATAGCTGGATAGCCTACCAGCACCCCACATTCGACATGTTCCAAATCCGCTTCCCTTCCAAACCATCCATGTGAGAGATGATGCCATCCCCAGTCATTCACTCAGGATCCACCAGCATGAGCGCTCTTACCCTCTGTGCCCCACACCCCCTCCTGCTGTCCACCCTGACCTTCTCGGTGTCTCTTCCAGCTCCCAGCACTCCAACCAGAGCAAACTATGGCACAGGACTCAGTATCTCACATCCGGAGAGACTCTGCCCTCACCCCCAGATGTTGTCTTATTATTTGATATTTTTAACCCTTAACCCTTGCAAACCCTCCCTGCTTCCCTACTATGCATGTACGAGGAGCATCTACTTTGTCCTGGCTTCCAGGGCCCATCGGACCCTAACTCATCTAATTTATCCTGCACGCAACCTATGCTCCAGCTGAATGGAGGCTCCATTGTCCCCTGTGGGGGGAAGACGCCATGCTCCTTCTCACTCAGGATCATGCCGTGGGTCTTGCTTTCCCCTGCCTATGATGCCCTCCATTCACACCTACTGCATCCGTCTTCCATTGGCTTCTGGAGCCCAGCTTGAATTCTCCCTCCCCCGTCCAACCTTCTCTGGACGTTTCACCAGAGAGCCCCACCCCCTTCCCAGAGTGCTCATGGCTGGACGTGTTCTGCCTTGGATTGCAGTTGGTCAGTGGGTGTTCCCACCCTGCCCTGCTGTATTGTCGGCAACCTGGCATCTCCTGATGCCTGTGATAGGTCTGCGTGCAGTAGACAAAAGGAAGGGAAAAGAGGAAGGGATGGAATGGGGGTGAGGCTGGATGATGCCCTTAAGGTAGAGAGGCTTTAGGTTGACCCTCTGTGCACTGGGGACCCTTGCGTGTTCCTGGTAAGAGAAGTGCCTCGAGGCCGGGAGGGAAGCTCATTGCCACCTCCAGAGTAGCTCCCCGTCACCTGAGTCACTTCCCTTCCCCCTCCCCCCCCCCAGCCTCTGCCTTGGCACCCCCGTCCCTTGTGGCTGAGACACCAGGGCTAAGATGAGAATGACAGCTGCCCAGTTTTGCTGCAGGAAAACCCGTATTTAATGCTGAAGGGGAACCACCAGGAGATGGAAGGCAACGACCGCTACGAGGGCTTCTGTGTGGACATGCTCAAGGAGCTGGCAGAGATCCTCCGGTTCAACTACAAGATCCGTCTGGTTGGGGACGGCGTGTACGGTGTTCCTGAGGCCAACGGCACCTGGACGGGAATGGTCGGGGAGCTGATCGCGAGGGTAAGGAAAGGGCAGGTGACCTGGACGTGGGGGTGGGCTAGGGTGGGAGATGGAAGGGCATAAGGTCATGCCGTATGCTCATGAACCATCTACGTATTCAGTCAATCGTGCATTTTTCATGTCGTTGTCCATTCGTTGCACAAATCTTTTCTGGGCCGGCACCGAGCCAGGCACTGGTGGTACACAGTGGTGAAGAAGACCACCATGATCCCTGCCCTGTGGCTCTCCCGGCTCAGCACCTGTCCCAGGTAATGGAGGTGTTGACCGATCAACATGGGTTTGAGGGTTTGCGGTCCGTTTCTGGGTGAGCCTGGTGCTTTTGTGTGTTCTGATTATTTCATTGCTTCGTAGTACCCCCTGGCAGGGCGTGCACAGGCCTGGGAGAGTAGAACACCCTACATCCATTGACTTTGACACTGGACAGTTGCCATCAGGGGAGATACGGTAAAATAACAGGGGGAAAGGAATGGACTGTCAGAGCAGGTGGTCACGGTTACGGTTATCGTGTTACTTCTCATCTTATTGTTTGCTGTTGTTAATGTACTCTTACAGGCTCAGAGCCAAGGTGCACTTGGACAGGCTGTAGATTTCCAGGGTGAATATGGGGACTTGGTTAAAATGCAGGTGAGCATCCTAGAATGTCAGTCATCTGTTCAGTTAGAGCAAGGATATAGAAAGTTCTTCCAGGGGGAAATCTCTTGTTTTCTTGGTACACACTATTAACACCCATAAAAATTAATTAAGTCGTTACTAATTCGCTGTCCATGTTTCTGTAACCAAGTTTTTGTGGTCAGGTCCTGCTGGCGGACAGTCTGTGCAGAGAGCACGGACCTGGGGTCTTAGCGCGACCTTGAACCAAGCCCTCTCCCCCTCTGTACTTTCCAAGGCAGAAGGAGCCCCTGCAGGGCTCCTGCAGCCTCTCCGTGAATGCCAACGTTCAGGGTGCTTTACATACATTATCTCTAATCCTCTTTAAACACACCTTTTAGCTAGTTGTTATCCTCATTTTACAAACAAGCCATCTGAAGCGCCAAGGGCTTGAATGGCTTGTCTGAAGCCGGTTAGGTTAATATGAGACGGGGCTGGGATTTGAACCCGGATCTAACACCAGGGCCCATGTTCTTTCCCACCGCCGCACACCACCGTAGCTGGACTGTGACGTCTCCAAGAAAGGTATCCTTCAGTCCAGGCCCTTCCTGTCTCCTTCCTTTTGATGCTCCCTCCCTCCACAAGTCCCTTCCCTTCAGCCCAGCTTTCTTCTTTTCTTTCCTTCCTTTCTTTTTTTCCCCCCTCTGCCCTTGATGTCTTGAGTTGATATGATTTTAACCCTTCCTATGTACCGCACTTTGGACATGAGACAAATTTTTGCCATCCTAGTCTGCAAGGATAAAAATGTTAGTTGGGCTGTTAAAAAAGCAGTCCTTGGCCGTGCGTCGTGAAACGTCCTATCTGGACAGGAGCATGGGAAGATATTTAAGAGCTGAGGAGGAGGGGTGCTTAGGAAGGGTTGCCTGGCAGGATAGACAGCATTTGCAATGACTCGGCGGGGTACAGAGCGAGACTCGTGCAGGGAACTGTGAACGCTCCAGTGTGAGCTGATTCTGAAGCGAGGCCTTGCTCGCATGGAAAGGCTTGCACACAGAGCACCGATCAATCAACAGAAGGCTGCAGAAGGCCTAGAAGGAGCCCTGGGAGCATCTCACAGGGGCAGGGGGTGGGGGCGAAGATTTCCTCCGAGAGCTGTCTGCTCTCTTTGAGACTGGAGCTAACCCTGCTGACGATGCCCTTGCTTCAGCACAGAAGGATATGCCTCTCCTCTGAGCAGTCCCAGACCCCCTCCTGAAACAGATTTCTGGTTTGCTTCTCACGGTGGAGGTGCAGCCCAGTGGTTAAACCCCAGAAAGCCGAGCTGTCGGGCCTTTTCCTTCTCCTTTTACCGACAAACTTGGTCACCTTGAGCCCGTTTCTTCAGCCCCTTGGGCTGCCTGGTGACAGGTAGGGTGACTTCAGGGATGCCAGAGTTAGTATACAGCCAATCCCCTTATCCGCCCCTTAATGAGCTGTGACACAGGCTGGCAGGGAGAGGAGAGGAGTCTGGGGCTCAAGGACACGCAGTTCCATACCGAATGACTTAGGCAATCAGCCAGGGATCTTAAAATTCACCCCAGGTCGGCTTTCAAGCCAGAACACTGCTGCTTTGGTCTCATCAAGACTTGGCTACGTAATATTAATTAATTAATTATAAACCATTAATTCCGTAACTATTTATTGGACACCTTCTGCTATTCCAGGTGCTGGAGATACAGGGGGGGACAAAATGAACACAGATCCTGCCCTCCTGAATCTTACCAGTGAGAGACAGATATTGATGAAGGATCATATTACTGTATAATTTCCAACCATAAGCGTCAGGGGGCGAAGTAGAAGGAGCCGTGAGAACGCAGCCGAGGACAGCGGGATCCAGTCTTGAGAGGCAAGGGGGCAGGGGAGGGAAGGCTTCCCCTGGGAAGCGATGTCGGAGCTGGCATGGGAAGAATAGGAAGAGCATTCCAGCCCAGAGGCTGTCTGAATGCCACTGGGGTTGATCCGAGGCAGGAGTGGGTGATGCTGGCACCCCAGCTTCCCTTAGTTCAGGGCTTTGATGTGTGGGCCAAGATGTTCCCCTCGGTTTACGCTAGTCCTAAAGCCTGGATCCGTCCCGTGTGACCTCCTCCCCAAGTCACACAGGAACATTTCAGAGGCTGGAACAGCAGAGCCTGGAATGTCCCAGCCAGGAGAAACTTCCACGCCCACCACCCCTACATCTGCCGCTTCTACAGGCGGGGAAGCAGAGGCTCAGAGAGGTTAAAGGTCACATAGCTAGTAAGTGGAGAGTCGGCACCAAAGGCCGGTCTCTCTGACTTCAGCGCTCGCGGTCTCAGAGGACGCAGACCCTGATGCTTCAGTTTCAGTTCATCCCCTTCCAGCTGTGTGTTCTTGGGCAAGTTGTTTTCTCCTTTCCATCCCTTCCCCAAGCCTTCAGTGTTCATTTGGAAGGGGTTTTTTGGTTTTTTTTAAGAATTTAAAATAACATACCACAGAGGATTTGACACACGGGAAGCGTGTGTTGTCTGAAGCCAGGGCTCCCTAGAAAACTGAGCCTGAGGGAGAAGCTCCCAGGCTAAGTCGGGGAGTGCTGTTCCAAGGCCACAGGAGTGAGGGAGAAGGAAGGGGGGTGACAGGTCAGGAGGACGGGTACATCCGAGGGAGTGCGTCCCTGTGCCGGCCACAGCTCTGCACCAAGCACAGCTGAGGGTTCGCTCTTCAGAGAGACCCAGGGAACGGCTGCCTCACCAAGCAGCCCGCAGCGACGGGGACAAGAAGGTATGCGCCGAGTCTCCTTTCTCCCTGGCTGAGGGTCACCCCATGGAGTGTCACCAAACCCACGCTTCCAGGTTGTGCCCCAGAACCCTGTGGCTGCCTTCAAAGAAGTCAGATCCTGAGGTAACAGTGACAGCACCCCTCGTGCAAGCCACAGTGGGTGGGTGTGAGCCGCTGACCCACCTCCCTGCCCTGCGGCCTTGCCGGCGGCCTGGTTCCCGGGAGGCCCCGAGTACTCCTGCAACTCAGCAGCCCCAGGAGGCCTCGGGGCTGGAGGCTGGAGGCTGGGGGTGAGGTGAGGCAACGGTCAGGAGGAGCCGACAGTGGGCCACGCCAGCCAGGAGGGTGGAGTGCCATGATGGCGGGGCCCCAGCTACCAAGGCGGTGACAGAATGTGCCCTGGATTGTGAGGATGCAGCTGCTGTCAGGCCACCTGCCCGGGGGCCACGGGTAACACTGAGCAGGAGTCCTTGTGGCTGGGGGAGCCTGGAGTTGAGCATTAGCTGGTTTGGAGCAAGAGTGAACCATGGGGCTTGAACTCACGATCCTGAGATCAAGAGTCACACACTCTACCAACTGAGCCAGCCAGGCGCCCCTCAGGACTGATGATTATTAGGCTCCTTGAGGTATACCAGGTGTCTCAGGGCCCC
The DNA here is from genome assembly GCF_017311325.1 of Ursus maritimus. Lineage (NCBI taxonomy): Eukaryota > Metazoa > Chordata > Mammalia > Carnivora > Ursidae > Ursus > Ursus maritimus. The sequence continues at coordinate 47,203,736 of NW_024424008.1, read as the reverse complement.
CTTCTTGTTCAAGGAGAATGCCTTCCCCCGTACAAAAAATGAAACTAAGCCAGTCACCTGTTGACAGCCAAGAGTGAAAACAGTTGTTCACAGCATCACACTGGAGTAAGCCTGAGATTTCTTCATGGAGGTGCAGCGGTCCTGGGCCAGTGTCTTTGTGCCAGGGCTCAGGGCTCGTCCTGCAGGCATGTGTGGCTCTGGGGGGAGAGAGTATACAAAGGGGAAGGCACCCAGGGAAGGTGTGTGTGTACAGGGCTGCCCACCAGCTTCCCCTGGACAATCGGCCAGGCGAGTGCCACTAGAACTGCAGCAGGAGAGAAGAAGGCTGGATATAAAGGGGGACCACACCCCACACATAGGGGGCTGGTACCTGGCTAAGGAATCTCTTCCTTTGGAGAGTTTGAAGAACACAGCAGCTTCCTGCACGTGTGAGTGATATGGAGAGAAGTGCAGAGGCGTGGGCCATCTCTGGTGGGTGTTCTAGAGCCTCCGAGTTCATGTCCATTATCACCTGCTTACCCAAGGCCCTTGGGCTCGGACACATGGCGTATTAGCTGCAGAAGAGCGTTCGAGCATGTTTACTGCATCTGTTCGGAAATCATCAGGGTATGTCTCTTGGCACAAATCCCATGACAAGTGGGAGTGTGGTTGGAGTGACAAGTGGATTCACATCAACTGGACTAGGTGGATGGCCTCTCACCCCGGTGCACTGTTTGAGCAGCAGAGATGAGAAGGATGACTACTTGGGGAGGCTGTCAGGTTTGGATTCATTTTGCCTGAGCCAGAGCCTTCCCTGCTGAGCCCGCAGCAGGCCTGTCCACAGTGATGGCGTGTGTTGGTGGAGGTGTACTTGGCAGAGAGGAGGGGATGGACTAGAATAGTGTGAAGCAGGAGGTACCCCAGGGACAGTCTCAGGGGTCTTCCTGCATCACTCCAATAAATTTATTTAGAGTTTTCATTGAAATTGTTTGAGGCATTCAAATACAAAGAGGAATGAGATAGGCCCCAGGTCACTCTTTGATGGAGACAATTGGCTCAAAGCATGATGAGAAAGACAGTGTTGGGAAAAAGCAGGGTATGGGGAGAGGGCTGGGAGACGGGCTCCTAATTCTGCTGGTGACATCTAGGAGAGATGCCTGTGGGAGGTGATGCTTGACCAGAATCTTTAAAGATGAAGATGTTGTCCAGGCATGGAGGGGCATGAAGAGATGAGAGCATGCCAGAAGGAAGGAGCACAAGATCCTAGGTCATAATGGATGTACTGTTTCATAATCTGTTGAAAACTGTTTAAAAGATCAATCATCAGGACTCAGGGACTAAATGAGTGTGGACCATGCGAGAGAGGGAATACAGTAAGACAACTCCCAGATTTCTAATCTGGACATTGGGCTGGATGATAGTACCAGTCACTAAGGTGGAAAATTCAAGAGAACATCAGGTGTGGGAGGAAAAGGGAGGATGAATTTCGCTTTGGAACTGGGAACATTGGCATGCCTTTTGGACATCCGGGTAGAGGTGTTCAGCAGAGAGTTGACTACCATGGGTCACACTGAGGCTGTAGCTTCCAGAGTGCCCCGTGAATAGGAGGTAGCTGCTGAAGCCTCGAGCGGGGAGGAATCACCCAGGAGAAAAACACATGCTCAAGAGGCTGCTGAAGGCCATGGAAAGCGAATGGATAAAGAAGTTTGCAGCCTTCGAAAGGAAGTACAGAAGAGCATCCCTCAGATTTAGCAATACGGAAGTCACTGGCAAGAGCAGTCTCCGTGGGTGGCTGGACTGAGAGCAGGTGGCTGCGGTCAATGCTGGTGGAATGATCTTTAAAGAAGCCTAGATTGGTGGGAAAGCAGGATGAGTGGTTGTCGCTAGAGGGAGCTGTGGAGCAGTGGGGGTGGGCTCTTGTGTAAAATGAACTCACTATGCTCAGAGTTCAGAACTGAGAATAAGGCCTGGGATGGAATATGGAGTGGGGTTTTGGAGTCCTCGCGGAGACTGGAGAACTTCTTCCCACGGCAGCGGGTAGCTGGGAAGCAGTGCTGGCAGGGGCGTCTCTGTCCAGGGTGCTGTCTCAGTAATGCTTTACATTTGTGCAGTGATTGCAAGTCTGAAACCACTTGCACGAGCATTCACACCTTGCCTTTCACCACAGCTCTGTGAAGTAGGTATTACTATCCCCATTTTATAGATAAGCAACCTGAGGCTTAGAAGTACAGTGTCGGGGGCGCCTGGGTGGCGCAGTCGTTAAGCGTCTGCCTTCGGTTCAGGGCGTGATCCCGGCGTTATGGGCTCGAGCCCCACATCAGGCTCCTCCACTATGAGCCTGCTTCTTCTTCTCCCACTCCCCCTGCTTGTGTTCCCTCTCTCGCTGGCTGTCTCTCTCTCTGTCAAATAAATAAATAAAATCTTCAAAAAAAAAAAAAAGTACAGTATCGCACAGCCAGCGAGTGGCAGGACAGGGTCAGGCTTCGGCACGGAGTCCTAGTAGTCCACTGTGGCACACAACCCCGCCCCGTGGGGATGGCAGCCTTGTGTCCCTGCAGCCACAACTGGCATTCACTTCGGGGATATCCTTCTAGGCAGAGGACTTGGAGGGGGCCCAGGACTTGGTACCCAGATCTGGCTCTAGCCCATGAAGGGATTGCACTTTGTCCAGAAAGCGAAAGAGCTGGGCAGATGACCTCCAGGCCCCCTTCCTCTCTCACCCAGTGTGGGGGAGGCATTCTTGTCGGTGAAGCCCAGAGCACTGGTATCTGGGAAGGGGAGAGACTGCATTTCATATCCCCAGGACCCAGCTCGAAAACACATTCAGGAAGAGAAAGAGTCCCCCTCTAGCTTCAAAGTTCAGAACCAGCCACCCTGTTGGCATTCAACACCATGTTGGCAGAATGGCACACTTAGGTTCGAAGAGAGAAGGGCTTTGGAAGGCTTAGAATCAAGGCTCATAAGCCTTTGACATCAAATAGCTCTTACCAGTGACATCTTGATGAATTAAGTGTAAATGCAGCTGAAATGCCTCATTCCATTTCCCCTGCTGGGCCCCTTTGAGAAGGGATTGGAGTGAGTTTGCCAGAGACCTGGTGGGGTGGGCCACGCGTGGCCTCGATCCACTGGGAAGGTTGTCCAGAGACATTTTGCTGAACTAAAAAAATTCCGCAGCAAGTCCCCTGGGATTACTTTTCACCATGAAGCCAGAGACTATTTTAACTGCAAATAGGTCATAGAATTCTATTCTTTAAAAGAAAGAGACCGATCCAGGGGCTAAAACTGAGTGTTCAACTCTTCCCCATCCCCCCCACACAACGGCCATGCTCAGAGAGAATTTTACTCTCTCTTCCCCATGAAGGCCTGGTTCTGAATTTACTCAAATCAGGAAGAGATGGGCTTCAGTAATCATTCATTGACTCATTGATTGATTGATTCATTCTTTCACCAAAGTGCCCACTCTCTGACAAGCACTATTTGGATGTGAACAGTTGCCAGTAAGGAGTCCAGCACCTACTCTAAGAGGCAGACAGGTAAAGCAAGAATGACGGTACAGGGTGATACATGCTATATTAATAGCGGTGGTAATCATAACGGCGGACGTTTATTGTTTCCTATGAGCCAGGCACTGTTCTAAGCACTTGGCTGTATTAGCTCATTTAGTCCTCACAACAACCAAATGTTGCAGATGAGGAAACTGAGTCACAAGGCAGCTAAGGAAGTTGTTCAAGGTCAGGTGGGTAGTGAGTGGCAGGGGCAGGTCTGGTAGAAGTATGGGCAGGTGTGAGCAGGGAAGGGCTCACCAAGGAAAGGACGTAGTGAGGATGGAGAAGGATCATCTTGGTAGAAAAGAATATTTAGATGCAGTAAAGGCCGAGAGACAGACCGAGCAGTGTGAGTGGTTCTGTGTGGCTGGAGTCAGACATGGGAAGGAGCAGAGGAGAGTAGGGCTGTAGGCAGGGGGGCCAGTTGTGATCGGATTTATGTGTTTGGATATTGAAGCTGTGTCCAGAAGACTCATGGGGAGATGTCGAAGAGCAAGGTGGTCTGTTTTGTTCAAAGAAGGGAGTGACATCATTGGCTTTGGCTCCCGAAGTCCTCTGGCAGGAGAGAGGGGAATGGAGTCGACGTGGGAAGACCAGATGTGGGCATACTCATTAGGCAACTGCCCTGTCGTCCAGGTGGATGAGATAGGGCCCGAATCAAGGCCATCAAGGCTGTCAAGGCCATGGTGGGGACGATGTGCAGGAAAAGATGGCAACATATGGGGATTTCAGCATGTCATTCTAGGACCTGTGGAGTGGAGTGGGCTTTCCTTCCTATAGGCCTCTAAGGGTGGCTTCGGATACCTGTGTCTCAGGGGACAAGGGATGGCTGTTTGACTCTGGAGAAGGTCCTTTCTGGAAGAGCACTGTGAGGGAGGCATGTCTTGTAGCCAGGCTCCAGAGTCCTGGGAAGGGAGGAGATCCATCTTGTCTGGCTCATTATTCACAGACCATTGTCCTTGAGAAGAAAAGGGCCAGAGTCCTGGACCGCATGTTGGGCCACAGCCGCCTCCGCCCTCCCTCTCAGCAGTCCCTGCCTTTATACCACTCTGTCTCATTTCCAGTTCTCAAAGCTGCTTTTCTGCCACGCGCCTCCTTTTACCTACCTCATAAAAAGCCAATAAAGCGGTTTTGAGACTGCAGCCACACTCCCGTCCTTCAGAGATGACTGTATCGGTGGCCACCAATGCAGTGGGGCTCTCCTGTCTACCTTCATGACTGCTTCCCTCTCCCCATTCAGGAGAGCCCTGCATGCACCCCACAAGACGGGGGCTGCAGAGCCACAGGCCAAGATCAGGGTGAGCCCCCAGAATCAGCAGAGGGTTCTGCTAGGACCTTCAGATTTTCTCCTTCCTCTCGCTCCCCTTGGCTGCATGTGTCTCCTCTGCTCCAGACCCTTGGTCACATCTCTGCCTAGTTCAAAGCTGAGCCCCCAGAAGAGAAAGGGAGGAGGAGTGTCTAGGGCCAGACACTATATAGGAGCTCCTCTCACTGCACTGCAAGGGACGCGTGAGAACTGGTGACTGGAGCAGGGCATGACTTTGGCCGAGTCTACCTGTCCTGTGTCTGCTTGCTGAAATAATGGGGAGGAAGGAATAGGCTGCGCCAGGAGAATGGCAGTAAGGGAGACGGCTCAGTGGCTGGCTGGAGAGGGACACTTGGCTGACGCTTATGTTCTCAACCCCCTTATCCTGGGGGTGGGTGTTATTGTAACTGCTTCCTATTTATAGACTAAGAACACACAGCCCCAGAGAGGCCAACACCTGGGAGTGTTAGGATTTGAAACCAGGTCCCTTCTCTTTAGGAGTTCTCCAGCTAGAAAGGCAGGCAGACGAGCAGAAATTATTTTAACACGAGGTTGTATGGGATAAGTCCTAAATTAGAAATACAAGCTACATCACACTTGAATAGCAGCGTGGGAGGCAGGAATTCCTTCTGGATGGAGGCCGCTGGGATGGATTCTTAGTGGAAGGAAGACTAGCAGCTCCTTGAGGGCGTGCACAATATCTCACTCATCTTGACATCCTTGTGCACTTAGCACAGTACCTGGAACACAGCAAAGCATTAAGAAACAGTTCCTTCGAATCCTACAGAACAAGGCACCATGCACTACGTATCCCTTGCGTAAACTTAAGGAGATCATCCCTACGGGGGTTAATGGCAACCCAGCCATCAACCCAAGGCTTAGAAAACCAGGCTATCGGTTGAATAGTCTGGATCAGCAGAAGGTAATTTAACACCTCCTATGTGTCGTGCACAGTGCTAGGGGTTGGGGGTCAAAGGGCAGATCAGATTTGGTTCCGTCTTTGAAAGGTTACAGTCTAGGTGGTGTGGAAGTAAGGGGACTGAGTACGGGCTCATCAAAGAAATGTTTGCTCCAATGTGGCCACGAGAGATGTGAGTACATGGCTAGGGGAGCCCCGAGCCGGGCAGGACCAAGTAATGACATTGTACGTCTGCTGTGAAGATGAACAGCGTAAATCCTTCTCTCCTAAAGCAGTCCTCTAGAACACGGGGGCCAGAAAAAGTCAGCCCAGTTTCAGGAAAGACCTCAGGGCTCTGTCTCCCCATCCTTAGATCCCTGTGGTCATTCTTCTCCACGGCAAGAGTGGAGGTGGGCATCTCAGGGAGGGTGGCGTTCATCCGTGTTCATGGCTACCTCAGCCGGCTTCCAGCTGGGAACTTCTCCAAACCCCATGGGTGTCTAGAAGCAGCCTGGAAAGTTGTCAGAAGGCTCACTCCTTGGGAATTATTTCCGCCTTCCCCACAGAGTACCAGCTGTTAAGGGGAGTGAGGGGTCTGCACAAGAAATGGAAATGTATTAATTAAGGCATCTCTAAAAGCCTTCCAAGAGATTGGCTTGCCGTTCAACAGAAGAGACAGGCAGTAGGGAATTGATTTGGGGCAGGGGTGGGGAAGAAAGCTATAGAAAATGGTATCTTAATATCTTCTGAGAGTCCTCTGGTCCTGATTGCCCACCCCACATGGCAGAGGTGAGATGTTATCTGCAGGCTCGTCCATGCTCTGGGCTCTAAGAGAGCTTTCAAGAACTCTAGGTCGGCATCAGGCACTTAACCTCTGTCTCGGTCCCCAAAGCACATTCTCATTCACCACCCGATTTTAGTAATTCAGCTCCTCATTATTCTTCAAGCCCAAGTCTCTCATGTGGCTGACCTTGGTCCTTGGGCTCCCCTTTTCCCCAGGAGTAAGGAGCCTATAGCTGAACCTGAGGCCAGGGCCCTACTCACCCTGCTGATAATATTCCCATCCTCAGCCAGTATTACCTGCCCCCGGATACGTTGATTCAACATCAGTTATGGCTTCAGGTTGGTAAAACACGGTTCTTACTGTCACTGAACTCACATGCTATATACACAGAACTTCCAAATACAGCCGTACAGGTTGTACATTGTACAAGGAGTGAATGGGGCCTGAAACCTAGCCCTCACGCTGCTCACCAGGCCTGTGCTCTGGTGTGGGCCTGTGTCTACCTGTAGATTCTCTTCCTACGGAGAGATGCCTTTTGTTGGCCAAACCACGTGCCCACTAAACCTACTGGGAGGATCCATTTTTATAAGTCATACCATGGCCCCAACAGCACTGGGAATGAGGCCCGGTGTATAAAAATAATGAGACCATACATGTGATGTATGCAAAATAGAATAGTACAAAACTTTATGGGAACACGGAGAATGAGGGAAACAATTCGCCCCCAGGAAGCCAGGCGGGATTTTGGAGCAGAGCTAACGATAATAATAGCTATTGTTTACTGACTGTCTACTCCTTGCCAGGCATTTGCCATCCATCAGTTCCTCTCCAACAACAATCTGAAAAGATATATTATTATTCACATTTTATAATGAAGACGCTGAGGTTGGCCCCAGCGTTGCAGAGAGGCTAATTCAAGGTCACGCAGCTAAAAAGGGATTGATCTGGAATTCAAAGCCAAGGCTGTCTGACATCAAAGTCCACAGTCGTTCTAACTCACTATGATGCCTGAAAGGGAGGCACAGTCAAGTTGAACCTTGATGGACAAGTAGAAATTTGACAAGCACCAGGGGGGAAAGGGTTGCAGGCAGGGAACTGTGGGGGCAGACACGGAGTCTGAAATACTTGACAGCTCTAAGGAACATGAGTCGTGCGCTCTAGGCTCCTCCTGGGCTCAGGGGAGGTCAGTAGCATGATGCTGGTGATGACGGAAAGGCACGTTTAGGCAAAGTTGTGCAGGTCACCGTGAGGAGTTGGGGCTCTGTTTTAAAGGCAGTAGGGAGATGCTGGAGTTCTGTAAGCAGAGGAGTGACACGATTGGATCCTTGGTGTAGAAGTAGGCTCTGGAGCAGTGGTCCTCAAACTGTGGTCCTTGAACCAACAGCAGCAACATTACCCAGGACTTGCCCAAAATCCAAGTTCAGGGGCCCCATCCACACCTACTGAATCATGAACTCTGGAGTGGGGCCCAGCAGTTTGCCCCCGAACGGGCTTTTCAGGCGATTGTGATGCACGTTCAAGTTCGAAAGCCCTGGTTGGTGCCCGCGCATCTCCAGTTGGGGAACCGCTGCTGTCCGTGCTTCTCCACTTTGAGAACCGCCCGTGCCCATGCAGCTCAGTAGATGGATGGCGTGGGGAGGCCCTGGAAGCCACGAGGCCAGTGCAGAGTCTACTGAATAATTCAAACATGAATGATGGTAGCAGCGCAGAGAGTCGAGTCGTGGTAATGGATGAAGCAAGCATTGCAGAAGTGAAATGGTTATTGAACGGGGAGAGAGCAGGGAAGGGAGGGCGAGGGCAGACTCAAGGCTGACTCGTGCTCTCTGTTTTGGATGACAGGTGGCTGGTAAAGTCATGAACTGAGAAATAGTACAAGGAAAAAGAGTCGCTTTAGGTGGTAGAGATGTACGTGACATGAGTCTGAGGGCGAGAAGGACAGGAAGTCGTGGGGAGAGGCCAGCGGGAGGGCAGGGCTGGGCCTGCTCTGCAGTTGGGAGTCATCGGGACACACGCGGTGGAGAAATGGAAGGACTGACTGTGCTCACCCCTGTCCTCACACCTCTTTCCCGCCCCACAGGCTACCCGTGCAGATCCCTGCCCTGCCAGATGGGATCTGTGAGGGCAAGTCCCCTGACATTCCTGACCCCCGTGTGTTCATCCTCAAAATGGAAATCCTAGCAGCCACCTCCGGGTTAGTGTGGCGAATCAATGAACTAGTCTCGGCAGTGCGCCTGGCGTGTGGTGACTCTCGGAGTGTGAGCCCTCTCTCTCCTGTCCCTGGCGTCTCTTACCCATCTCTCCACAGGAGGCTATGCTGGCACTTCCTCTCTGGACCTAAAGCTCATGTCCTCAGCCACCCCACCGTCCATTGCTGCCCCTCCCACACACATGCAGGCCTGTCCACCTGCTCCCTGCAATGTACGCAGCCTGGGCCGGGCTCTTCCCTCTCCCGGGCTGGCCTGGGTGGAGTCCTTTAGCCACAGTATGCCTGGACTCTATAGAAGCTTACCAGCTCAACACAGAGTGAGCCGCCCGTGTCCAGTCCTGCTGCTATAGTGGGGAGTTCCGGCAGCCTTCCAGAGGTTCTGTGCAGTGGTGGTGGCCTGCCGTGCTGTTCTGAACCCCCTCTTTTCTTACCCTCTGTGGGAAAGGGGGCACAAGGAGCAGAAATTCCCTCCAGAGGGAGGGCTCTCTGGGCCTTCTCTTGGGGAAGGAGGCACCTCTGTTAGGTGACAACGGGCTGGTGAGTCCATTTGTCCTCTTGGGCTTGAACCTTAAATTAGTGGCTGAATCTTCTTAGGCTACCGTTTGCTCACCTATTAAATGGGCATATCCATTTCCCCCGTGCTCTGCCTTGCATCCGCCACAATTTCACCAATATGCCTGGGATCTGAAGGACTAATGCAGAGCCCAGAAGGCCCTGCGTGCCCCATCACTTGGTTCTCACTCTCTGTGCTGCACCCCTACTGGCCTTGTCTTGGTTCTTTGGACACAACATGCTTCACTCCAGCATATGGCCCATACATTTGCTCTTCATTCTTTTTTTTTTTTTTTATATATTTTATTTATTTGAGAGAGAATGAGCAGTGGGGAAGGGCAGAAGGAGAGAGAGAGAGAGAGAGAGAGAAGCAGATTCCCCACCAACCAGGAAGCCTGATGTGGGGCTTGGTCCCAGGAGCCAGATATCATGACCTGAGTCAAAGGCAGACTCTTAACTGACTGAGCCACCCAGGCACCCCTATTTGCTCTTCATTCTATTGAAAGTCTGTCTTCCCCAGGTCTCCAGTATGCTGTTTCCCTCTCATTATCTAGGTCTAAGCCAGGTGGCACCTCCTCCCAGAAGCATTCTTTCTCTGCCACCCTAAGGGACCTCCATCCTTTCTCTTAGTCACGCTCTACCACGTTATTTTGTTGCATTATCTTCAGTGAAATTATCATCATCTAAAGTCATCTTGCTTATTATGAGGCTATTTGATTCTCACGTATCTTCCTTCACTAGAATGTAAGTTCTCAGAGATCAGGAACTACATCTGTCTTGCTCATCTGCATAGTGGTAGCACCTGGAATGGGCCCAGAATACAATAGCACTTGGTAATTACGAGATGGATGGATGGATGGATGGATGGATGGATGGATGGCTGGCTGGCTGGCTGGGCTGGGTGGGTGGATGGATGGATGGGTAGATGGGTAAGTGGACAGATGGATGGATGGACAGACGGATGGATGGATGGACGGACGGACGGGTAGATGGGTAGGTGGACAGATGGTTGGATGGATGGGTAGATGGATGGACGGACAGGTGTTCAGATGGATGGGATGTTATGAAGGCAAAAGAACTAAGCATTACAGCCTCTGACCCCAAAGAAGTTAGAGCCTGGACAGAAGATTTTCAGATGACCCCTTTGACTAGTAATAGGAAAAGCACACCAGTGGCCTAGGTCTGCTGCTGCATTCAGCAGGTTGGGGCTGTAGGAGTTGATGTCTTCTCTGGGGCTGCCCTTTCACAGCAGCTCTGGGGCCTGCATAAGCTTCCTATAAATCTCTGCCTCCCCTTCCCGGGCTCTGCGTTCCCCAGCTCCCCACAGCTGGGCCTCCAGCTCACCCCACTGGACACCCAACCCCCACCTGACTTGCCAGGCCAGTATTGTCTTGAGAAAGAAGAGCTTAAGCAACCTCACCCCTCTGTCTTCTCCCCATGAGGTGGGAATGTCTGCTGTTAGCCATCTGGCTTTAAAAATGACCCCGGGTCTCCTGATTTGTTCCCTGAGTCACATCTCTACCACTGTCCACTCTTTAAGCTCCAGTTGGCCTAACTGGGTATCTGCTCAGCCCCCACCACACACACATTTATCTTCCAACTGCCTTTGTCCTGTTGTACTTGCTGGCTTTGTTTCCTGAGTCTGTGTGTCGAGGGGTGACAGCAGCCTAAACAGCATGGACCAGGCTCCAGGATCACCCGCCTGGACTTCTGAGTCACCTCACCTGAGACTCATGTGCTGCGCTCCGGCCCTTCTGGCTCCCGATGCTGACCTTCTGCCTGTCCCATGGCTGGAAATTGCTCTAAAGATAACCCTGGGCCTGTTCGTTGAGCAGTTACTATGTACCAGAGACAGTGCTAATAACTGCTTTCCAAAGATTACCTCATTGATTCTTTATAATAATATTTTTTATTATATTATGTTAGTCACCATACAGTACATCCCTGGTTTCCGATGTAAAGTTCGATGATTCATTAGTTGCATATAACACCCAGTGCACCATGCAATACGTGCCCTCCTTACTACCCATCACCGGTCTATCCCATTCCCCCACCCCCCTCCCCTCTGAGGCCCTCAGTTTGTTTCTCAGAGTCCATAGTCTCTCATGCTTCATTCCCCCTTCTGATTACCCCCCTTTCTTTATCCCTTTCTTCCCCTACTGATCATCCTAGTTCTTAAGTTCCACAGATGAGAGAAATCATATGATAATTGTCTTTCTCTGCTTGACTTATTTCACTTAGCATTATCTCCTCCAGTGCCGTCCATGTTGCAGCAAATGTTGAGAACTCGTTCTTTCTGATGGCTGAGTAATATTCCATTGTATATATGGATCACAACTTCTTAATCCAGTCATCTGTTGAAGGGCGTCTTGGCTCCTTCCACGATTTAGCTATTGTGGACAATGCTGCTATGAAAATTGGGGTGCATATGGCCCTTCTCTTCACTACGTCTGTATCTTTGGGGTAAATACCCAGTAGTGCAATGGCTGGATCATAGGGTAGCTCAATTTTTAACTTTTTAAGGGACCTCCACACTGTTTTCCAGAGCGGCTGTACCAACTTGCATTCCCACCAACAATGTAGGAGGGATCCCCTTTCTCCACATCCTCTCCAACAATTGTTTACGGCCATACCACCCTGAACGCGCCCGATCTCATCTCATTGATTCTTTAAAGAACCTTACCAGGTAAAGTTTTATTACCCCCGGTTTGTAGATCAGCAAACAGGCTCTGAGGCTGACTCGTCCAAGGTCACATGGCTGTGAAGGGGCAGAATCAGGCTCCAAGCTCAGATGGGTCCACGTTGTGTTCTTTCATTCCTGTGCAGAGCTGCCCCGGGCACACGCCAGGCTTGGCTTACCCAGCGGCACCTCAGTCGTCAGCTCCTGCGCCGTGGCTCCCTGCGCTGCCCCAGCAGGCCCTGCTCATGTCTCGTCTTCCTGTGAGTAAATAGGCCTGCTTCAGAGACTCCAAATGTGACAGCTCCGTCTGTCCTCTGGCCATCCCTCACTCACAGAAATGAATTTGCACCAGAAGGTCTTGTGGTGTTCAGTGTGCTCGTTGCCGTGGCTTGGCCTCCCCGTCTCACAGTTCCTGGCCGGCGTCATGATATGCTTTGAGGGGCTTATTCGCAGACTATTTTTCTTGCCATCCTAGAGCTTGTCAGGAGCAACTGACACCCCGCCATTTGTCAGCATGAGAACGAGGCCTGTCTTGATCGTGCCAATGGCAGCGTTGGCAGCGATGGAAGAAGCCGCGAGCCCTGTTTTGCTCCACCCTTTCCAGAACCCGTGGAATTATTTCTCATCTTCTGCAGCCCTCAGATATGCTCCCCTGCTTGGTGACAAGCTCCTGCTCCAGCTGTGTCTACATTTGCAATTTAGGCAGCAAAACAAAGGCCTCCATCTTTTTAAAATGGCAGCATGGGGTCCAGTCAGTGAATTTGGACTGCTCAGAAAGACAGTGTTGACTCTTGCCAAATGGATCCTTTACCCAAATCCAGGAGACTCCCGGTGCAGACCTGCCACGTCCCGGGTGACAGTGGAAAGGGGGACTGGGGCCCTAGCTGGCAGCCGGGGAGTGGTGAACAGTGGGGCACAGGTGGGAGGTCTAAACAGAGGAGATGCGGTCAGGAGGTCCAGCAAATGTGTCTGTTGGTGTCATCCTGGCCGGAAGTGAAGAGGAGTCAGTCGGAGCACGTCAGGTGGAAGGGTTCAGACTTCTGAAACCCCCACCAGGCAGGATGGTGCGACCCAAAGCAGAGGCCAGGTCCTAGAGGCTTCAAAGGGAGTAGGCAGAGGACGGAAGCTGGATGCTAGAATCAGCAACAGCATTAACAATGGCAGTGAGCATTTCCGGAGCACTGAGCTTTGACTCTGCACCAGGCCTTGTACCTTAGCTCATTTAATCCTCAACCCTGTGAAATAGAAGCCGTTACCCTTCCTACTTTGCTCATGAGAAAACAAGTTCAGAGAGGCTAAGTGAGTTGCCCAAGGTCACACAGCTATCACAGGCAGACTTACACGCAGGGCCTTCTGTTATAAAACAGGATGAGAGCATCGCTGTTGAATCTGTGACAGACTGGTCTCCCTCTCCTCTGGGTTTCAAGACCCACCTTGAGTGGGGGCTGCCCAGTGCTGGAGGGTGATGGCAGCTCCCAGCAGGGAGGCCAGGCTTCCCAGGGCTTGGCCTGGTGTTCAGTGGACAAAGAGTTGGCCCCTCCCAAAGTTTCGTAGTCTGTTCAGTTGTTTGGACCAGATGAGGGATCTAGACTTTTCTGCATCCAGATGCAAATGCAAATCTAATTAAAGCATCCAGCTGTTCCTTTCCGTCCTTCTTGAATTAGAAGTCAGCCAGATGTTTACACAGAGATGCACGGTAGATGCGCCGTGCCTGAGCTTACCTGGCTTGGGTGTGTGAAATCCCCAGACTGTGGCACATTTAATGCAGCCGCGGTAACCCCCTGTGTATCTTCTGGGCTTTTCTATCCCAAAGAGTCATCAAGGTGCTCTGTGTCAGGCGTGAGGGTAGCCATTCTTTCTTCTGCTTGGGCAAATTAGTTAACTCTTTAAAACACATTTAGATTTAAATATACATATAGAAAAGTACGTAAATTTTAAGTGTCAGCTTGACAAATTGTCTCAAAAGGGATACACGTGTGTGATCACTATCCAGATCAAGAGATAACACCATTACTAGCACCCCGAAGGCCCCTCGTCCCTGCCCTGCCAACATGCCTCCTCTTTCTCTCTACACCCCCCTCCTGTCCAAAGGTAGCCATTATCCCCCCATTTTTTTTCTTTTTAATTTTTTATCTAAATTGAATTAGCCACCGATAGTACATCATTAGTTTCAGATGTAGTGTTGAATAATTTATCATTTGCATATAACACCCAGTGCTCATCACATCACGTACCCTGCTTAATGCCCATCACCCAGTTACCCCATCCCCCCCCACCTCCCCTAGCCCCGATTTAATACCACGTAACGCTGCTGAGCCTCATTCCCCAGGCTCCAAATTGACTGCTGCTGACCTGGCAGGTATTTTGGAGCCGAGACTACAGGGATCCCTGAGAAAATGCACTGCTGCCTTTTGCAAGGGTTTTGACTTGTGCATACACTGACAAGAGTTGAGAAGAAGGCTGGGTGCTCTCCACAGCCTGGATCTGGTTGGTCAGATCATTGCTTACCCTCCCTGGTGCCACTGAGTAGCTCAGGGGCCAGTGTGAGGCAGGGCTGGGACCTCAATCCTTGTCCAGCAGGACCGTGAGGGGTGAGCAGAGCCGTGGAGGGAACTCGTTGGCTTGGAGCAGAGAGGGAGCAGAGGGGAAGCCCCTGGAAGTTCAGCAATGCTTCCAACAACTGGTGGTAGTTGTTTTCATCCCACAAAAACCATCCTAATAACAGAGCTGGTGAGTGACACCGGTTTTCATTACAAGGCTGACAGATGGGAAGGGAAATGAGAGCAAGACAGCCCTGTGGGCTAGTGATACTGTCAGATTCCTCCAGTGGCGGAAGCCACTTGCCTGAGCCTGTGTGAGCATGCTCCTGCAGTGTAGACCTGGAACCTCGAGGCCCTAGGTCCATGTAGAGCTGGTGTGGTCAGTGCAAGCCCTCTGCTTATGAAGTCAGGGCTGCAGGTTTGATCCACACGTGGGCCAGTGAGCTGTGCTCTGTGGCAGGGCCCCACATGGCGTCCCAGCACTCACCTGGCTCCTTTGGCACCCAGCAGGAGTGGGAGACGGGCCCAAGTGTGCAGACTTGCCAGTGGCAATTCCATGCCTCTTAACGCCTGGTCTGCTGGTGATTTCATTATCACACGGACTGGTGGGATTTCTCGATTCAGGGGAAAAGGGGTGTTTGTGTTAGAGATGAGCGTGTCATCCTGCACATTTCAGTGGGATTCTATTTTCTTTATTTGACATGCAATTGTTGGTGGGTCTTTAGAACGTCGGGTGTGATGGTGAGGAATGGTGGTCATGCAGTGCAAGCAAGAGGGCTCGGGCATCTTGGGGCTTCAGGGCACAGGTGTAACCTGCCTGGACCCGACTCTCAGTGCTATTCCTTCTCCGTTACATCCCAACCACACAAACAGCACATCACTTACATAATACACAATCACAGGGCTTCTTTGCGTTCTCTCAAAACCTATGCTGTTGTTTTGTTTTGTTTTTAAGATTTTATTTATTTATTCGACAGAGACAGAGACAGCCAGCAAGAGAGGGAACACAAGCAGGGGGAGTGGGAGAGAAAGAAGCAGGCTCATAGCGGAGGAGCCTGATGTGGGGCTCGATCCCATAATGCTGGGATCACGCCCTGAGCCGAAGGCAGATGCTTAACCGCTGTGCCACCCAGGCGCCCCGTATGCTGTTGTTTTTGAAACAGAATTTTTTTTAAACAGAATTGAAGTTGATCCTTTAACGTGAAACCAACAAATAAAATATTAGCTTATGCTTCTGTAACATCTCTTCTGGGCAGTATTCTAAGCGCTTTTCATACAGTAATTCGTTTGGTCTTCGCAACACACCTGTGAAGTCTGTGTTATTCCTGTCCCCATTTTCCAGATGAGGAGACTGAGGTACAGAGAGGTTAGGTAACTTGCCTAAGGTGAGCGGCTGGTGGGTGGCAAGGTCAGCCCTGGAGTGTGTCCTCTTAGTCAAAACATGACTACAAAATTATCCCCCAGCTCAGACTCAAGGTAAGAGAATAGCATGAACGGGGCTTCTAGTTTCTTTGATTCACCTATTCATTCATCAGAGGTTTATTGGGTGCCCACCATGTACCAGGCACTGTTCTAGGCTCTGGAGATACATGTGGCTCCCACCTCCTGGAACTTGCATTCTAGATAATAAACAGCTAAATGAATAAATAGATAAGACAATTTTGTATCAGAATTTTTGCTGTGAAGAAGATAACACAGGATAATGAGACAGAGTGTGTCAGGGAGAGGGGTCCCTTAGACGGGCACTCGGGGAAAGCCGTTCTGAGATCTGAGTAGTGGGAAGAAGCCAGGCTAGCCAAGGCCAAGGCCAGGGCAGAGCACTGCAGCCAGAAGAAGGAGATGTGAAGACGCAGATGAACTTGCGGTGTCAGAGGAGGACGACGAAGGCCAAGCATGGCCGGCACATGGCGAGTGGGCAGCAGGGCGCAGCGGGCCAAGGCCAAGAATGACACTTGGCCTTTTAACAACATGGGCTTGCACTGTGTGGGTCTGCTCATACACAGATCTTTTTCTGTAAATACAGCCCAGTAGTGTAATACAGAACAATGTATTTTCTCTTCCTTATGATTTTCTTTTCTTTTCTTTAAATTCAATTAATTAACATATAGTGTATTATTCGTTTCAGAGGTAGAATGGAGTGATTCATCAGTTGCATGTAAGACCCAGTGCTCATTACATCACATGCCCTCCTTAATGCCCATGACCCAGTGACCCCATCCCTCCACCCCCCTCCCCTCCAGCAACCCTCAGCTTGTTTCCTATGGTTAAGAGTCTCTTATGGTTTGTCTCCCTCTCAGATTTCAACTTTTTTAATTTTTCCCTCCCTTCCTCTATGCTTTTCTGTTTTGTTTCTTATCCTTATGATTTTCTTAATAAGTAACATTTTCTTTTCTCTAGCTGACTTTATTGTAAGACTACAGTAGAGAATACAGAGAACATACAAAATTAGTGTGAACTGACTGTGTATGTTACCCACAAGGCTTCCGCTCCACAGCAGGCTATCAGCCGTTAAGTGTTGGGGGGAGTCAGATGTTACACATAGATTTTCAACTGTGTGGGAGGGTCAGTGCCCGACCCCTACGTTGTTCCGGGGTCAGCCTGTTCTGTTCGTCAACTGGGAAGTCTTTACAGGCTCTTTTCCTGGGACCGTGCGCCCCCAAGGGTCTGAGGGTAGCGTTAAGAGAGTCCGTAAACTTAGAAGGGACAAATGGACATCTATTTTTTTTTTCTAAATTTAAACTGAAATGTGTGATTTCCTTCCATTATGGCTGTGGCCAAAAAACCGTCATGGTATCTTCACCACACCTGCACCACTGTCACTGGTGATGTCAACATATTAGTGTTGCCCTTAGACCGACCTCTAGCTCTTCTGTGTCCCTGGAGCACAAAAATGGAAACATATTTTGACCACTGTATTTCTGTGTCATACAGTTACACAATATAGCAAATGGAATACACATTTGTAAACGTTATTATTTGATGCGGGTTCACAGACCACACCAGAGTGCGGAAAGGGTCCACGGGCATAAAAAAGATTAAGAAGTCAATACAGAATAGAACAGCATAATCTGGTTTAGTTTCTCAAAGGCCTCCTCTGGCTACAGTCAGAAGAGGGGATCGTAAGAGGCAGGACCACACCTGAGCTCCAGTTACATAGGTTATTACTTCTAATCCTCACAGCAACCATTAAAGGCATTATTTGGCCCATTTGAGAGAGGAGGAGACTGAAGCCCAGACCTGAGGTAATTTGCTCAGCTGGTGAATGGCAGCACTGGGATTTTAAACATACATCTGTCCGACCCTGAAGGGCAAGAGTGTCCATGGCCCATGAACAGGAGACTGTGACAAGAGGTCAAAGGTGAACAACAATTGCTTGGAACCCCATGCCACACCACCTTGCCTGTGGATGAATGGCCAACCCCTTCTTACTTTAAGCCTGGTTCTTCCCTGCAATCTGCCCACAAAGGCTAATAACGCAGCCCTGAGCCAAGCCAACTAAATATTTCATGGGGATTTTAATTTAACTCTAAAGAAATTCATCCAACCCTGAGAGTAGACTGTCACTTCGAGAAATAGCACCAGGGAGCACTTGGACCTACGAATGACATGGCCAGTTCTCCGGGAAGGCTAACGCTCCTCTGAACCTCTGCTCCCCGAGCGTTACTGTGGACGGACTCAGCCCAGGGAGCACGGATAAATCCTACAAATGTGGGCTTAGACGGGTTTGTGAAAGCCACGATCACAGCCTCCCTCTGAATAGGGAGGAGGCCTTCTTTGGGGCCCGGGTACTGGCTGGGTTGGGGTGCGTGTGCGTGTACGTGTCTCTGTGTGTGTGTGCGCGCATGTGTGTGTGAGACAGGTAACTAACTGCATGCTATTCTCTATTCCCTCATCCTTTTTCCAAATCCTGGCCTGAAAGGAGGGAGGAGTGGTGGGGCTGGCATCCAGTGTCCCCAGTGGATGAGGACACTTTTGCAGGTGCCATGTGAGCCCCGGGAGCGAGTGTATCCTTGGCCCCAGCGCACAGGGGGAGGAGTGGGAAGTCAGCCTGCCTCCCTGGCAGAAGAGCAGATGTGCGCCCTTCTCGGGCTTGTTATTAGGAAGGCCTAAATGATGACTTTTGCTGAAGCTCGAGCCAGGAGTGGGAGTGAGCCTCCCTGTCTCCTTCAGATCCCGCTGCCGCTCTGCCTGGTGACCTCAGTGAGTCATGGCAGGTTCCCTGGGCATCTCGCTAGGCGGGGGCGGAGGGGGGAGGGAGAAAGGCACCCAGCAGGTGAATTGATCCAAAGACAGGAAGTAAGCAGATAATCTAATTTGAGATGGGCTGAGCTGCAGATGTTAATGTGCTCCGCTGGGCAGCAGGAAGGGCTGAGGGCCGGCAGGAGGCCAGCAGGAGCTCCACGGAGCCAGTGCTGCCTCTTTTCTCTGGCCGCTGCGCCCAGCGTGGTCCTGTCCCCACCATCCCTGTGCTTTCCCCAGGGGAGAATTAGAGCACCAGGCCAGTTAGGGCTCCAGAGCACTAGGCCTGGGAGGGCGTCGGGGGGAAGGGAGCCCTCTGGCAGGGATGCGGGGCACTGAGTCTTCTTTAGGCTGGAGGAGGAGGATTGCATCTGACCACGTCTGGATCATGACCTGAATCTGGTTCTACCACTCTGACTTGCTGATAAAATCCCTCCTGTGTACAGGCGCATGTCAGACATCAGCCTCATTCTGCGGTCAGCAAGATGGCCCTCGAGGGTAGGCCACGTTTGGTGGGTTGTTCTCCTGTGTCCCGTGCTGTTGGCGTGCTGGTTGTTCATTTCGGGACTTTTTGGGTGCCCACTTTGGGAAATTCTCTGTGAACGGTGCAGCCATCAAAAGCAAAGAACATAATCTAGGCACTACGTGTGGGTCTGAAGCCATCCCCGTGTGCTAGCTGTGTGTGCTTGAGCAAGTTACTAACCTCTCTGGGCCTCAGCTTCCTTGTAAGGGCTGGTGGCAATGTTGAAATGCTACATACTCTAAGTATTTTAAAAGCCTTGTCCCTGCTTCTTATAAAGCTAGGCCCCTGAATGTGCACAACAACAGTCGTAACAGGAAGGGTAACATTCACTGAGAGTTATTCTGTGCTGGGCCTCGGCTTCGTGTGGCTTTGCGTGGCTTTGCGTGGCTTGCTCATTTGAGTCCCATAGAGACTCCGTGAAGGTGGGCACTGTTGTCACGCCCCCTTTATGGAAGAAGAAACTAAGGCACAGAGAAGGTAAGTGCAGAGCTGACACCCAGCGAGTAAGTAGAGCTAGAGTAGGAGCCCTGGGCCCCTGTTCTAATCCAAGGCGATACATGGCTTATGCCCCTGGAGGGGTTTAAGCAGTGTCTTATCACCTTTGGTGATCGAGCAGAGGAAGGGCTCATTCCTGGGAAGGTGGTAGACGTTTTTGCAGAGGAGGTAAACTGTGAATGGACCTTGAAGACTCAGTGGTGTTGCAGGTTGGACATTCTAGGTGGAGGACGCAGCGTCATTGGAGCCATTGCTGTAGGGAAGCACAGGGGGTGTCTGGAGTCAGCTGCAGGGGGCCCCAGGGGATGCTGGGAAGTGAGGCTGAAGTCACAGGAGTTCAGGAGGGCTGACAAGGGGAGTGAGGATCATGGAGAATTGTTTAAGAAGGGGGACAGGTGTAGTTGTCATGGTGTAAATGTTAATTTATTTAGAAAAATGAGGATGGTCCTCTCTTGCCTCTCTTTAATCTTTTTTTCTTCAATAGAGCCAATTGAATTGGTTGCAGGATACAGTCTCTGAAACCAAACTGTCCAGATTTGAATCTGGTTCTGCCGCTTACTTGCTGTGCAACCTTGGGCAAGTTCCTTAACCTCTCTGAGCCTCACATTCCTGCTCTGTAAAATGGGTAATGATAGTAACTTACCTCACAGGGGTCTTGTGAATGCTAAGTGAGATAACAGGCATTAAGTACTCAGTCCAGTCCTGGACACAGGAAGGGCTATAGGCATTAGCCGCATTAGTGTTACAAATCTCATCTTGTAGGCCATCTATGCTTAAAATACTTAGGGCCATCCGTTTGCTGGTCAGTGTGTTGCCTCTTCCGCCTGCCTCTCCAGCCTCATCTTATAGCATGCTCCCCAGCCCTATGTCCTCCAGCCACTCTGGCTTTCTTCCAGCCCCTGGACTGTACCAAGCTTCCTCCTGCCTCAGGGCCTTGGCACGTGCTGTCCCTTCCACTAGCAGTGCTCACCCCAGGTCTTTTCACAGGTAACTCCTGTTCAAGCAACTGCATCTCATCTTGGGAAAGCCCCCATGGACCTCCCAGACTCTGTAAACCCTCTGTTCTACCTTCTCATGGTGCCTTCTATGACTCCTTTATAAAACCTCTTACAGCCGTAATTTTACAAACATTTTCTCTGACAGTCTGCTGACTGTCCACCTCCTCACCGGACTGTAAGCCCTCTGCTGTCAGGGGCCAGGCCTGTATCTCAGCGCCTTGCCCACTGCCTGGGGCAGGGTGGAGAGTCAGTAAAGAGGGGTGAGGGAATGCCGAGCATCGCTGAGGAGGAGTGGGCACTGAGTTCTGCACACTGTCCCTGCCTACCCTGAGAGCCCACACTCAAGTGCGGGGAACCCAGGACACAGCACTTACCAGGGGCTCGATGAGCTCAGTGGCCCCACATCATCCTCAGCCAGAGCCTAACATGCATCATCCCTCCCTGGCAAGCCAGGCTCGGTGGACTCGGAGCTCCTTCCTATCTGGGTGTTTACGCATCCTGCCAGCTCCCGTTCTCGCAGCCTGAGGCTGGCCTTGCTTGGAATTCCGTAAGCCTTCTCAATATACGGGGCATCTCCAGAGACAATTACCTTGGAATGAAGGTTTCCAGGAATGCTCAGTACAACCTTATTCTGTGTAGCATTTTCTCATTCCATCTGTAGCCTCCCAGAGCTTTCCAGAGTTAAGTAACACAATTACAGAGTTAAATAAATGACAGCAAAGAATGCGAGGCACTATGGGGCCTGAGCAGCAGGCGAAATAAAGTGTGTGCAGATGGGACTTGCACAGGGGCAGGAAGCTGCTGGCCCAGGGAACAGCCAGCTTCCCCAGGGGGCAGGAGGCTGGGGATGTGGGGGGTGGGGGGGTGGGGGAGCTGTAAAAAAAAACAGAGAGAAAAGATCTGGAAGCTGATCACAGATAGCACAGTGGATCTGAGAAGTCAAAGGAAGCTGGGGAGATCATTTAATCTCCTGTCCCCAGAGGAGAATCACATAACAAGGAAGAGACTGTGGGAAATGACTGGGTTTGGTCTCCAAGCTGGTGTCAGCTTTTTCCTTGAGTTTTCTAAGCGATGGGACAGGATGAGGCCTAAGAGGGCCCTTATGTGAATCTTCGGAGACAGGCAGTCACACCAGTGTTAACACAGCTCTGTGCCTGTCCCTGGGTCACCTGGGAAAGAGCACCAGGGGCCAAGTGTCCAGGGGCCTCTGCCTTACCTGGAGCTAGAACAGGCCTGGCTGTCCTCCCCAGTGCTACTACTCAGCACGTGTTAGGATACTGTCTGCAGAGCCCTTGTTGAGATCAGCCTCCTCACGGCAAACATGCAGTGGGTACTTAACTTTGAACCGGGCCCCATGCTCGGCGTGTACAAGCATCGTCTCCTTCAGTTCCTCAGCAATTCTAGGAGGTAGGTCCTATTATTATCCCCACTTTATTCATGAGCAAACTGAGGCTCAGGGAGGTTAAGGGGCTTGCCTAAAGTCACACAGCACGTACGTGCAGACTAACAGAGACCAGACAGGCCCGTCCCACCCTGGGGGCTGAGCTTCAGCCCCCCATTCTGCTGTCTCCGCAGCTCCTCCCAGCCCGGGCAGAGCTCTGCAGGCTGTTCGGGTTAGAAGCCTCTTTCACATCCATCATCTCTCTTGACTGTCCCAGGAGGACGATGGGCAGGCATTGCCCACACCATTTAGCCCAGTAAAATGAGTCCCAGAGAGGCTGAGTTGCTCTGGGCATGCGTTCTTCTGCCCTGTCCCATCCTGTCTTTAGCTTGGCTCTGTGGAAGGGAGAAGAGGAAGGCGCTGCCAGGCAGGGGGGAGGTTGGGTGCCAGGCAGGAGGGAGGCTGGGCTGAGGCCACTGGAGGTCTGCCCATGCTTCTGGGGCCCTGCTGAGGGATGGGAGAGCATTTTGCCCAAAAGGGGGCAGCAACTCTCTAAAAGAGGAGGAAGACACAGAGGAGAGCTTTGTTCCCTTCAGATGGTCGGGGAGCCTGTGCTGCCATCATACTCCCTCCCGGTGGTAGTGGGGTTCTCGGGGAGGTGCTGGGTGGGAACAGCAGGCTCGGGCAGATGCAGACTGGAGCCCTGCTGTGAATTTGCTGCCTTCTTCCCAGCGAGGCCCCAGCTCCCAGGAGAAGTGCGGCAGCCACGCTGAGCCTCCAGGCTTTGATAGCAATGGTGGCAGTTGCATGACCCCTATTAAACTCCATGAGGCAAAGGATAGTCTGTTTGGAAGTCACCTCCAGGCTGACTCCAGCCTGCCCTCCCCTTGTAAATTCTGCAAACATCCAGGAGATGAAAGAGGGGGATCTCTCAGAGGCAGAACATGAAGCTCTTCAAAGAACACTTTCAATCGAAAATGGGGAGGAGAGAGGTCTTTCTCTCGGAGGGAATGTATTTATATGCCCCTGTGCGCTCACGCGCGTGCACACACATGCACATGCACGTGCACACACACACCCCCCAAGACCTGGAACACCAGGATGCATACAGAACTTTCTGCCAGTTACTTCTCTTTTACTAGTCCTCCTTTCCTTCCTCTGGCTCTAGGGGTTCCCAACCTTTCTGCTTTCCCAGCCCGCGGAGTTACACTCCCAGACCAGCTGTCCAGATGGTGGTGTCCCTTCCTAACTTTTCTGGATTTCTTTCCCTCAAATAAAATGTCCCCACCTGGGGTCCCTGTCAGCTGCTGTTCTTTGCTGACTAGTCTAAGCCTTTCTTCCTCAGAGCTCGTTCTCCTCACTTGCTCCAGAGCATTCGATTCTGCTGACCACCATCATCTTCCTGAGCAAAGTAGGGGCCAGCGAAAGTAAGCTCTACCTGTTCGAGCCAAGTGAAATGAAAGCATGGGGTTTGGGAGCTGGAGAGGAGAGTTTAGATGGCATTTGGTCACACCCTTTTCATTTTACAGGGGATGAAACTTCAGCCCAGAAAATGGGATAACTTACCCACGGTCACAGTGAGTTTGCAGCCCCGCTGCAACAAGAGGCCGGTCTTCTCATGTCCTGTCTGCTGCTCTTTCCACCGGAGAGCGCGGCCCTCCTGCCCCAAGTGGCCAGAGATGCAGAAGGGCTGGGACAGACTGGCAGCCTGCCCACCCCTCCCTCCTTCCCCTACACCTACAGTTGCTAACATTCTACACCCCCAGCCCCCTTTGCTTGTTAGTTTGGTTTCATGGCATATTATCTCCCCATCTAAGACTGCTTTATAGCTTAATGTCTTTTTAACTAAGGTGAAATAAAATACATGCATGTCCTTTGGAATAACCCGATCCTGAGAGATTGTTACTGATACTTCGGGGTACACTGAAGCCAAGGTAGATAATTACTATTCGATACTGAGTTGATTAAATTGGAAAAAAACAAAAACAAAAACCTCCATGAAACCTCCATGGTGTCTTTCAGCTTGCCACTGCTTTTTTCCACCCCGCCCCTCCTTCCCTGCCTCCCTGCCCCCAGCTTACTCTTGATGGGGGACAAAGGGAAGAGGGACTGGCTGGTGGCAATGAGTCAGCAGTGTCTGTGTGAGGCAGTTCTGTTTGGCCCAGTTTGGGAAGTGTCTCTCTGTGCGTAGACAGAGATGCCCTGTCCGAGCTGGGGCACACTCTCCCTGGGTTTGTGCTCATTCTGCATGCACCCAGGAAATGGCCCTCCTGGGACGCTGTCCGTTTCCAGCATGCTCTCCAGATGGAATGGCTTTTACCAAAACATCATTGTTGGCCAAATTTATAAACTTGTGAACAGATTTCCAAATTCCAATCCAAAGTTTGCCCTTTTTGGGGGGAAAGATGTGGGTAAGGAAAAGAACCTTGAGGGTAGAGTTGTTGAGTTCAGTTAATCTGGGGTGGGGGATATGGGTTTTTAAATAGCCAGAGAAAGGACTGGAAGCTGTGTTTACCTTTGCCCATTTCATCCGTTTTGGTTTTCCTCCTCTTTTCTTCAATTCTTTCAATCCAACCCAGTTGACTCCTCCCAAGGTTTGTGCAGGGCTTGGCTGCTGATTGGCTGGAAACCCACACACATGGGATGGGCACTGCACCTGCTGGGTCTTTGTGCCGGGTTGATTTCTGTTGCTCTATGCCTGTGCTCTCGAGCGAGCGGAACTGCAGTCAGTACCACCGTCGCGGAAGGGCTGAGGCTCTGAAAGGCCCAAACAGCCCTCCAAAGAGCCCCCCGAATGAAAGCATTAACAGTCTTCTAATCAAACTTCAGTTTTTTAATCTCAAGGGTTGATTCACTTGATAGCAGTAATCAGCGCTCTCTTGGAGAAATTCAGAAAGAGCACAATGAGGCATTCACATTTTTCGTTTTTTATTAAAAATCTCTTACATCTGCACCCTAGTTTCTTTTCTTTGAGCCTGGCCTCCCTTTATAAGGCCCTGAGTTCATTAACCTCTGCCAGACCACGCCGCTGCTCTGGTAGACGGAACATGAATCGGGAGCGGAGGCTCAAGGTTGAAATGTGGGAGAGACTGACCTTTGCCAATAGATTTATCCTTCTTGTACAGAAATTGCGAATTCCCTTGTGTGCAGAGTGAGGGCCAGCGTGTCTGTCTCTCTATTTTCTTAGCAGTGATTTAGGAAGGATTGTGTGCGTGTGTGCGCGTGCGTGCATTCATTCCGAGCTGCCCGGCCTGTTTGCTGATTGTGACTCCACTTTTCCTCCTTTCTCTCTTCCTCTCTTCCATCAGCTGCTCCACCAGAATTAGAAGAAGGAGTTGAGCTGAGATGGAAACCAGTGGAGGCCAGTCTGAGAGACACGCCTAGGTCTTCAATCCCCTAGGCGGTCAGAATCCCCTGGGCAGCTTGTTACCAATACAGATGCTCGGGTCCTGCCCACAGTCTGATCCAGGGTCTGGGATGAGACTCAGGAACTCGCATTTTAATCAGCCCTACAGGTGATTCTGGTGCAGATGGTCAGAGACGAGATGTTGAGAACCCCTGTTAGAGAATTGCTGGGCAGCGTCCTAGCACGGTCTTCCCCTCACATCCTTGATTTAAGGGCAAGGTCAAGGACGTCTAGAGATGTGACTGGACTAGGTTAGGGAGTTGGTGAGGGACCAGAACGACACGCCAGTTCTGGGCTTTTCCCCTTTGCACTGTGCACAGGGGAGCAGACCAATAGGAAGTGAGTTTGCTTTGCCAGGGGATGGGTTCAAATTAGGGATGAGGAAGAACTGTCTGGCAAAGAGGAGTATTGAGGAAGCTGATAGCATCTCCTTCCCAGAAGGCTTTAATTCAGACTTATCAGATATGGGCACCTGCGGTATCATGTGGAGGCCGAGAGCGAGGAAGGAAATGTCTTCAGAACAAATTCTGGTGGACTTTTGCATGGAGAGCCAGTGAACCTTATTTCACTTCTTTGGCACCTGAATTATAACCTTGGCAGCAACATAAGTGTCCAGGGTTCCGGGAGGCCCGAGGTCCAGGCCTGCCTCTGACAAGGACAAGCTCTGTGCCGTGGGGCCACCTGCTCAGTTCCTTGGTGGTGTTAGCTCGTGTCTCACTTTTCGTGGTTGCATCCGTTTTCTTTCACTGTAACTCCCCCCACTGAGGCTCCTGTACAACCTCGCAGCTCCGTCATGTTCTGTGCACTGAGCAAATTAAAAAGTTGAATTTAAAAACTACTTACTGTGGAGACTCCAGGAGCCTGTGTGCCTGTTTTCCCTCCCCTCGGGCGTTTTGAGACTCTCTGGACGGTCCTCGCTGTTTATACTTACTGATGTGTTTAGAGGCGTCTGCCCGCAAATGCGCCTGAGTTCCAGCTTCAGCCCCCGTGTCCTTTCGTGAATGATGTTCCGGCCCGAGATGGATCAGAACTCCCCACGCAGAGAAGCCGGACCAGAGTGACATCCCCCCAGTAGTGACAACTTCTGGCCACAAGTCCCTGTCCCCACATCTCACCTGGCCACCCCACTGATGGGCTCTCTCTGTGCCTTCCAGAAAGCGGACCTGGCCGTGGCAGGCCTCACCATTACTGCCGAGCGGGAGAAGGTGATTGATTTCTCCAAGCCATTCATGACTCTGGGAATTAGCATTCTTTACCGAGTTCATATGGTAAGAGACTTATTTTATAAGCATTTATGTCATTAAAGTTATTTGCATGCAAACACTGAGTTATATGGTAATAATGAATGACTCACGGAAATATTTAGATTTCAAGACTTAAATGCAAATGAGCTGGGCTATTTTTTCCCGCATCAGCTGCACGGACGTGCAAACAGGAAGAATGGAAAAGTCACACTTGTGGGCTTTCCAGTAAAAATTGCTTCTGCCTCACTGACTAGGGGCTGGCCAAGAGCGATCGCTCAACCCTGGGTCATACGGTGTCGCTGAGTGGCCCCGTTGGTCACTCTGCTTCCTCCTACGGACAGGGTCCCCAGTCCAGATAAGTGACCCCAGCATGTTCAAGGACTTTGCTGATTCCCAGGTACATATCCGTTCACCCCAAGCATTGTGTCTGGGGAGGGAATGCAGACCACTTCGTCTCTGGGTTCCCCATACTGGTGAATAAATAATGTCACTTGTATCTGGCCTGTCCCCTTTTCTGCATCCTTCAAAAAAAAAAAAAAGTGAAAGAGAAAGACATCTCTGGTCAGGTTGCCTAGAGTGAGTAGAGCGAGTGTCTAAATGAGTTCATGACGGCACACCAGTGGGTGTGAGGACAGACCTGACGGAGGTCACTGGCCGGTGGGGAGAGTGTCAGGAGAGTCATGCTGGCTGAACCTCGTCCACAGAGTGGATCATAGTTACGTTGCCAGCGCATAGTTGCCCAAACCAGAAGAGCCTTCTTCTCATCCTTTTATCGAACCTGGCTCTAAGTGCACAACTATTATATGGATTTCCCCAGTGCTCAAGGCATTCTCAGTGTCCAGCGTCACGCTAACATAGATCCCAGGGTGTTACCTGGCACCACAAGGCTGCCCAACAGGGAGGGAAGCAGGCGCTCATCCCACGCACCTGCCGAACAAGGACCCTCTATGTTCTGACCCCTTCCCAGGCCCCAAATCCCAGCCCTAGAGAAAGGGGATTGTCTGTATTCACAATCCCAGCCTGGGCTCACATAGGCGGGAGCCACTAGGACATCAGGAACTGCAGCCCATTTCTGTAAGACGGCAGGTCCCCTTGTCACTGAGCCCGTTCGAGCAGCTCAGAGGAGCCCTGTCCTGTGCTGGACCTCTGCATCCATCATGATCACTGCTTGGCTTAGAAAAGGAGGTCACGTCATCTAGAGGAAGAGGCAGCATCGAAATCCCAAGCTCCCCAGGCTAAGACAGAAAGCAGTGTGAGGATTTGGTCATTGTAGGCACTGTCATTGATGTGTCTGTCTTGTGAATTAAGGGCAATAGCGATTCCTCCTCCTCTTTTCCGCAATGATGAGGACTCCCGTTCATCGAGCCCCTCCTATGTCCCGGCGCTCTTTCGGGCACCTGTGAGGATGTGGACTATTGTTATGGGTTGAATTGTGTCCCCTCAAAAGACTTGTTGAAGTCCTAAGCCCCAGGACCTGTGAATGTGACCTTATTTGGAAATAGGGTCTTTGCAGATATAATCAAGTTACGATGAGGTCATGCTGGATTCAGGTGGGCCCTAATCCAAGAAGGGGTGTCTTCATAAAAAGAGGGAAGTGTGGGGCGCCTGGGTGATGCAGTCGTTAGCGTCTGCCTTTGGCTCAGGGCATGTTTCCAGCGTTCTGGGATCGAGCCCCACATCAGGCTCCTCCGCTAGGAGCCTGCTTCTTCCTCTCCCACTCCCCCTGCTTGTGCTCCCTCTCTCGCTGGCTGTCTCTCTCTCTGTCAAATAAATAAATAAAATCTTTAAAAAAAAAAAAAAGAGGGAAATGTGGACACAGGGGAGAAAACCATGTGAATTTGGAGACAGATTGGAATGATGTCTCTACAAGCCAAGAAACACCAAGGATTGCCAGAAAGCACCAGAAGCTAGAAATGACAAGGAAGGATCCTCCCTTAAAGCCTTCAGCGAGAGCATGGCCCTGCTGACACCTCGATCTTGAACTCCTGACCTCCAAACTATGGGACAACACATTTCTGTTGTTTTGAGCCACCCAGTTAGCGGTCCTCTGTTACAGCAGCCCCAGGACACCAGTACGCTTGTGTTGTTCGTATAAGTGAAAGAGCGGAGTTCACACCCAGGAATGGTGTGCCTCGAGCATGTGCTCTCTCTGGGCCACCAGGCTGCCCCCCTCATTCGTGTGATCTTTGAGTAACTTGTCCTGGAAAGCGTTCTTGTGCACCTTTTCTCCTGTGGTCCTTAGGACTGTTCTTTAAGAAGAGGGGAGGTATTCAAATTCCAACTTGGCAGTAATAAGCTAAAGTCACCCTTGGAACGGACACTGGGCTGGGTCTGGAAGCCAGGTGTCCTAACTCTCGGGACAAGTGTTCTTGTCATCCTTACACCTGTCCGTACTCGCTAGGCGATCTTCCAGCTAGCACCGTGCCTTGAGCCCGCCTCATCCCTCCCCTGCAACTGAGCCCCGAGGCAGCATCCTGAAGAAGTGGGGACAGAGGACCTTTCTCCAAACCATATTGCAATGGCCGGGTTGTACAACTAGGCTCTGGCCTTGATTTCTTGATTAATGCGAAGGATCCTAGAGCCCCACTCACAACCCGATGGACCATGAGGAACCATGTGGGTGAAGACACCTGATCCCTAGTGTTTCTACTCCGTGCCTGGGAACATCCACTGCTAGGCTGCCCTCGCCACCTGGGGCACCACTGCCAGGAATATCAACTCCAGCCAGAACCAAACGCCCATTCGCCAGTCCTCTGGACATCCTTAATTGGATTGTTGGCCAAATGTTAACCTACCACCACAAACCTATGACTGTATTAGTTCTTGGGATGTAAAGTTTTATGTGTCAGCCTGCCTAAGCTATGGTGCCCAAAGGTTTGGTCAATCACTAGCCTAGATATTCTGTGACAGTATTCTGTAGATGTGATTAACAGCTATGATCAGTTGACTTTAAGTAAAGGAGGTTACCCTTGATAACGTTGGTGGGCCTCATCCAATCAGTTGAAGGCCTTCAGCACAAAAACAGGTTTTCTAGAGCCGAAGGAATTATGCCTCAAGACTATCACTTAGAAATCCTGTCTGAGGATCCAGCCAGATCTATAGATTTTGGGCTTAACTACTCCCACAATGGTGTGAGCCAATTCCTTAAAGTAAATCTCTTTATACACACACACACACACACACACACACACACACAGAGACACCCATATATATCCTACTGGTTCTGTCTCTCAGGAGAACCCTAAGTGATACGGTTCCCCTGTCTGGTCAGGATTCCTCCACTCTTCCAGCCTCCACACTGAGACACTGGTATGCCAGCCACATGGCTGCTCAGATCTGATTTATAACAGGACCAAGCTGAGTAAAAATTGAGTGCTGGCATGAACAACTTACACTAAGCAGAACTGACAGTGTATGCGTTTATTCAACAAATATTTATTGAGTGCATTCTGTGTGTGAGGCAGTGTGCTTAGAAAGTACCAAAAAGTCAGCTGGAGAGAACAATCCTGAATCAATGAAACCGGGGGAGACCTGGGGAGAAAAGGTCTGAGATGAACTTTGCTGTATCTGAAACATCTGAACCCTGAGTTGGCAGAGACAGCTAATGCCCCAGGATAGCCCAGTGGAGCTCACCATGAAAGCCTCAATCTAAAATTACGTAGGGAAGCTGTCTCTCGTATAATAACGTTACGTTAACAAAATTTAAAGTCAAATACTGGCTGTATATTATTTTGTGAATTTTTCTGCAGTTGATAGTGTTTATTATTTTGTGAATTTTTCTCAAGTCGACAGTGATTATATTGTGAATATTTCTCAAGTTGAGAGTTGAAATCTGGGTGTTTATTATTTTGTGGATTTTTCTCAATTTGATAGTTTCTCAAGATGATTAATTTCATTTATAATCTATAATGACCTAGAATCTCTATCTTAATTCTATATCTGAGGTCACCTGAGTCATGAATGATTATTACCAAAAGGTGAGCATCTGGTGATGAGGAAACCTGTGTGCAAAGGTTAAAATAATTAACCCAAAGTTTAAATGCCTCGTTCGAAAATATTGCAAAATGCTCCGAAATAGTAAGGGGTGGCAGATATGTGTCTGAAGTCTAGAGACAGAAATAATGTGTGAATTTCCAGTCATCTAAGATTACCTAGGGTTAGTTTTTCATGACCGTGGGATCACCAGCAGTCGATGCTATGGTATTTTCCTTCTTCTCCCTGTTGGGGTATAATCTTTGTTTCTGCCCAGGCATCTCTAGGACCAAAATCAGAAGTACGTTTCACTCTTTGGACCACCTACTTCCTGCCACTCAGAGGCTGGCTGATAATTCTGGCTTCGGCCTTTGTTACTGTTGATCCCTCCCACTTTCTAGTACGATCTCCATTCCTGGGGTCCGGGTCACTGTTTCTTCCTGCTCTTCCTCCTACTGCTCTGATGGTTGGCCCTCCAGCATTTCTGTTGATCCCCTCTCTCTGCCTGCCCTGTGACTGTCCCTGGTGCATTTCCCTTCTCTCTCTGACAGCTCTCTGCCTGGCTGATGTCACCCACTGCCATACCTCTAAGTCCGACCCTGGCCGAAGCGTATTTCTAACACACTACTAGACATCACCTGACTGTCTCCCAGGCACCTCAAATACAGTGTCACAAACCATATTCAGTAGAATTCTTCCTCGTCTTCCCCTGCCCCACCTCACATCATGGCATCTCCACCCAGTTACCTGAGCTGTCCTTCACTTCTCTTACCCCATACGTTCGGTCAGTCAGCTCACCTCCTGGAGAGTTCTCAACCATGCTTTCCACCCCACTGAATCCCCCTTGGTTCAGACACTCCTTATCTCTGACCTGAACTGCTGCCGTTCTGGTGGGCTGTATTCCAACTTGAGGTCAGGGTGTTTCACATCCAGTACTGTATCCCCATCAGAGGGTCACAGTCATTGCCAGCATTCACTAAGAAGCAGTAGAGAGAAAGTTCTGGAGCCAGATCTGCCATGTACTGACTGCATGTCCTCTGTGTCTCAGTTTTCTCATCTGTGACAATGGGTTGTGCGGATTTAATGAGGATATGTAAGTGCATAAGTAACACACAACAGTGCCTGCCCATGCACCATAAAGCGTTCGCTTTTATATTTTATAAATGTATGCGACTGGCTGAGGGTTGTAGTGTTTTAGTTTACTGTTACTTTTTTCGACGAATGGAATCCTATCAGCCTCCTACTTAAGATCGTTCACTGGCTGCCCATCACTTACAGGACCAAGTCCATCCTTCTGGGCATAGAGAATAAAGCCCATCATTCCTGCTCCACTTGCAGCTTCTGCTACGGGCATCTTCACGCCATAGCACGCTGCTTCACCGTCACACCAGCCTCTTCCTAGCTGGGTTCGTGCCCGTCTTCTTGCCTCTCGGCCATGGAACCAGCTCCTCCCTGGCCTTCGATACCCAGCTCAAATGACACTTGCTCTTCAATGCGACCCCCCTGGATGGAGCCGATGGCTTCTTTCCTGGAGCAGCTGCGCTCTGCCCACATCCCCAGCACAGCATGTGTATGCTGCGTTGAACTCTTTTTTTGTTTATCTCTTTCTCCCTAAGTGGGTCCTAGTGGGAGATACATTGAGGAGAAGGTACCCTCTTGTCAGGCCGGAAGCTTTTATGATATGGTTGTTGGTGTGGAAACGCGATCACCCTAACCAGGCTGTATTGGCTTCATAATTATGGAAAGAAGAAAGGCAGGAGGGAGGGCTGAGGGAGGTACTCTGTGGTCCTGTGCGCACCGAGCACCACTTTCCTTCGTGGCTCCTGACTGAGCAGCACGGAGCCCCAGGAGCCTGGCTTCTGTCAGGAGGCCTCCTTGCCCAAGCAGCAGGATGAGTGACCTAAATAGATTTCTTACTTTCTTTCTGGCCTTGACCCCAGTGGTCTGGAGAACAAGAGGAGTTGGGAGGCAGATGTTTCAGGCAGCCCAGGTACATTTTCTGCTCCAGACCTGCACAGCTCCCATCAGGACTCACTGCTCCCTCCCACCAATGCCTGCATATCCCACACACAGCCTAGCACCCACCTGAGAAAGCACCGGAATCCCTGGCCAGGGCTAGATGAGCTTCCAGACCATACATACAGGATCGAGCCTTTAGAGTCTGGGTACTGATTAATTCTGAGCACTCCTGGTATTCCAAGGATGGGAGTGAAATAACAGGACATCTGAAGTTCAAGACTCTCTTGATTTCCTTGGCACATGAGCTCGTTCATTCTTACTGAGAAGTTCTGTATATATTGGAGCAGTAGAAACCCAGGGACATCTGTACTCTGGGGTTTTACGATGCTGACGCACGCTGTGAGCTCTCCGATATCTGTGTGAATGGAGGGGAGAAGAGCGCAGGAAAACGAAAACATTCATATTGAAGATTAGAGTATATCGTGTCGTTTTGCTTTTTTTCTACAGCAGCAATTTGCCTAATGATGTTTTGCTCCGATTAATATTAAAGTAAGTTTGTATTCCTCAGGCGCACACTGACTGTTGTAGGAAGGCATCATCTGAGTGTGCCAGACGCCAACGTGCGATTTGACACTTGGCACATACAGCCCCCAAATGGGTAATTACATTTAAAAAGTTCAGAGTTGACATATTCATGGAGGTTGGGTATATGTCCAGGATGCTTGTGTGTTGACTAACATCTGTCTGGCGTCTCTTAATTTATGAAGCACTTTCGCATAGAGTCTCTGCTTTAATCAGCAACCCCCCGAGGCAGGTGGTGTGGTTCCATTTTTCCATGGAAGAATGCTAAGGCCAGCGGCGGCTAGCGGTGCCATGGAAAGAAGAGAGAGCACAATGGTGGAGAGAGCATCGAGCCCAACTTTCTGGTCCCCAGGTCCCTATGTTTCCAGCTACCCATCTCTATGGTATAGTTAGGTGCATTTCTCCGTGTCAGGGCCACATGTCAGGGGAACGTTCTAGATCCTTTCTAATCTGAGGATCCTATCTATCCTACATTATCCTATCCTGTATAGTGTCCCCAACCAGCCAAAGCACCTAAGACCCCCTCAAAAATGTGACTTTGCTATTTTCCCCCATAATGTCCTACTCCATCTTTAACAAATGGGAAAGTTTTATACTCTATTCTTTTTCTCTTCTTAACTATTAGCTAGAGTCTTCTCTGTCAAGAAAAGTAAAAAAAAAAAAAAAGACAGTGATTAAAAACTGAGAGAGATATAAATGCCAGCAATAAATTAATGCCCCGCATTTTTGCTGGGTATATTACCTGTTTTTTCAAGAAGGTCTGTTTCGTTTCAGAAAGACTGTCTGGAAAAATGGAGAACAATACTAAGTAAACCAGTGAATCATTTCTAATACAGCTTAATACTCCGCTATAAGGAACCAGAAAATGCAGAGTTCTATTCCTTCAGGCTAAGTAACATGATAGCCCATAACGTGGAAATATGGTTTCCTGGGTGTATCGTCTTTTTAATATTGGTTATTTATTGAGCGCTCCTATCTCAAGAAGCTCCAGGTGGTTTGTCAACATTAGTAATTCTCACGTTCCCCTTTCATGTTGATGGCCGGGTCCCATTTTCTGAAAGAAGACAATGGCACCCAGAGAAGTTGAGTGGCCTGCCTGGAATCACTCAGCAAGTCCAAGTCAGTGCCAGGATTAGAATTTAGATCTCCTCATACTGGATTTCCAACCAGCAGAGTGAAAATAGATATGCTAGCGTGTGGGTTACACAGGCAACAAACTCGTGTGGGTGTTTTATGTGAGGAGGAATTAATAGCTTGCTTCTTTTTCCCTCTTGGCTTCAGAGGTGGGAAGTGCATGCTAAACCCGACTATTGTCAAGACAGTCCATTGCAGGCGCTCTGAGGAAAGCTACCCATGGGTTCCTGGGAAGGGACAGGAAGAAGTCATCTTCTTCTGCCTCTTCCAGGAGACATGGACACTGTCTTCTTTTATCTCTCCAGCCCTAAAGAGTATTTTATTGACTGTCGACCACTGCTGGGAGTTGAAGGAGACTTCTGAATATGTTGCCATCTAGTTGTAAAGACCACGTGGAGGACAGGAGGAGCCTTTGTCCTTGGCTCTGCGGGAGAGGGGAGGGCGTGCAGGGAAGAAAGAGAGCTGCTATCACTAGTTTGTGTGACATCACCACAAAGGAAAGCGTGGCCAGGATGCAGAGTCCTTCCATGGACATGGGAGAACCCTCCACGCATCTGACCCGCTCTGTTTGTGACTTCGTTGGAAAGGCTGAGGCAGAACGGAGGTTGGAATCACTGGCTTCTAAGAGCCATCCTTCCAGAATAGAGCCTGTTGTTGCCCTAAGGGCTTCCCTGGAGAGCCCTGGAGAACCCTCATGACTCATGGATTATAGCCCATAGAAACTCTAGGAGTTATGGAATGTGACTGTGGTCACATGGCATTCCCTCCCCAAGCATCGTTTGTTTGGGTCATTATAGGACAGAAAAAGGTATTTCGTGTCCGTTGAGGGAGACTCAATATAAAAGGAAGTTCCGTCCTTTGTCACGTATCATCTCCTCCCTCCCCCTGCACTCATGGCTACCATTAGAGAGGGGAAGCCAGCACACATGCCTATTACTGTGGGTTAACTCATCCAGCTCTCAAAACACCCCCCCCCCGAGGTAGGTTTTATTATTACCCCCATGCCACAAAAGAGGAAACGGAAGTCCAGAGAAGTTAAGTAACTTGTTCAGAGTCACACAGTTGTAAATGATGAAGCCGGGATTCAGTCCTGGGCAGGCTAGCTCCAGAGTCTGTTTTAATTTCCTGCCTGTCGTGCATGACTGAGCTCTGGTGTCCTTACGCATCTGGCTCCAGACTCTGGGAAAGCGACTGTCCTTTCTCCTAGTACACGTAGAATGAAGTATCCGTGAGTCAATAGATTTTTTTTAAGGACAAGAGGAATTTTCGACATGCAAGGGGAGTTAAGTGCCACTTTGCAGCTCCACTGCTAACATTCAAAGGGTCTCCCCGTGCTGGGATGGTGATCAGTTGGTGACCAGCCCCTTGGGTCTCTCCCCCCCATCAGACAGCATCAAGAATGCTGTCTCTGGTGTGTCAGCCTGAAAGACAGTACAAAAGTCAAGGAACTAGGGGCGCCTGGATGGCTCAGTCAGTTAAGTGTCTGACTCTTGGTTTCGGCTCCAGTCATGATCTCAGGGCGGTAGGATCGAGCCCCACGTTGGGCTCCACACTCAGCACAGAGTCTGCTTGAGATTCTCTCTCTACCCCTCCCCCTCGCTCTCTCTCTCAAATAAATAAATCTTTCTTTAAAAAAAAGTCAAGGAACTAGTTAAATTTTGGTGCCATCTAATTTTCAGCTCCACCCGCAGGGCTTGGCCTGTCCTAGACCTTTGGGGCATAGACTATATATAACCAATTATCTACCTTCAAAGTGATTGTAGTCACCAGAAGGAACTGGCCCAACTTGTAGCCCACAGGACATGTATAAATCAATACAATTGCCTATAAATATAACAGAGTCAAAATAAATGATGATGGGTATAAATAAATAATGTTGAAGAGGACTTTAAGGATGAGATAGAAGAGGTTGGGATTCTGCCTGCACTGGGGAGAAGGCGTGAGATTAATTAGGGAGTTTATTGGAGCAAGTTGCAAAGAGAAAACAGAGAGGAAGACATGGTACGGCGGCCATCTGAATGAAGGAGGGGTGGCATCTCTCTAGCACGGCGTGATGAATGAGCACCAGAGAAATTGAAGCCATCGCCAATGATTTGAGCAAGGCACTTAACCTCCCTGGGTCTCTGTTCTTCCATCTGTCAATATAGAGAACTGGGTATTGAAATCAAGAGAACATAGTGAAACATTTTGAGTTCTTCGGAAGGAAAGTATGACCATCATATATCTTCTGGGTTAAGGAGAATCTGTTACTTGGAAGAAATGCCTGTGGCATATGACACCTGATTTGCCCCCAAGCACCAGTAACTCAGATGTCTTTGGGGGAAAGAAGCAATCCGAAACATCCACATCGGAAAAAAATAGTAGGAGTTCGGAGTCTGCAAATAATATACTTCTCTTTGGCATCATATAAACAGCTTGGGCTCAGCCCAAACCAAGGCAGTATCAGCCCAGACCCAACTCTCAAGTAACTGTCCACTTCTTGCTCTTTTGGTTGGCGTCAGTCAATCACAAGGAGAATCAGATGTTCTCTTGCCAACATGAGTGATATGTTTCCAGCGGAGCTATGTTTATGTCTTGATCCTTGTTTGTGTGATGTTCTGTGTTTTATAACTTGAGTCTCCAGGAATTTTTCCCACGACGGTGCGTCATTCCTTATCACCCATAACCAAATATGGCAGCTTTAAATAGTGCTGTCATTTCCCTCAATTCCCTTGTTGTGATATAATCAGGTATAGATTTCTGACACTGAGCATCTAATGGGGTTTCAGATTTAGAAAGCAACAATGACAGACTTTTTCCCCCTGGGTGTTTCTCAATTGAGAGACATGGAGTGAAATAGTCATGAGCGACAGGGCGCTAGAATTCATGTCCATTTGCCCCGAGAAACTGTGGGGTGTGGAAGGACAGAGGGAAGGGGGAGCTGGAGAGAGCAGGCTGTATGTAGAGCGGGTGACCGCCACAGAGCTCCAGCCCATTGGTGATGTAAGCCCAGAGTTTCTAGACCACCCAGTTTTGTGAAAGAAGCCAGAAATCTGGATTTTTACATGAAATCTCTCAATCCATGATAGCAACGAATGTAGAATGGGTGACACAGCAGGTTGTATGACAGCTGTCTGTAAGCCAGCGGTGTGGCCCCTTTGATCTAAGGGGGCTCCAGCCAAGGCCAGAGAAGGGCGTGCACTTGCCCAAGACCACACAGCTGCAGACAGAGTGGATCGTTGAACTCCATCCTGCTCATTCCGTTTCACTTTCCTCTGGAAAATGTCTAGGGGCTTGGTGCCTAGGCTTCTGTTCCTGGCCCCATCCTTTGGCTCCCCTGACTCTGGCCAGGCACACCCCTCGGCTGGGGACAGACCACATCTCCCCACAGCACGATGGTACCCGAGCCATGAGCTTGGTGTCAGAAGACCTGCTTTTGAGTCCCAGCTCTTCCACTTACTGGCTGTGCGACCTTGGACCCACATCTCTCGACTGTCCTGGGCTTTCGGTTTCTTCACTAGTAAAATGAAAATAATGATCTGCCTCATGGCACCGTTTTGGGGTTAACGTGAGAAATCTCCCTGTGCGTCAAATCACCCTGCAAAAAAAAAAAAAAAAAAAAAGAAAAAGAAAAAAAAGAAAAAAAACCAAGGTGCCTCTTACTTAACATCCTCGTGAGAAAGACGTGAGTGCCAAAGACGGTGCTGTCGTACTCCAGCACTGAGGACACCAGCAGCTCTAAGGGGCCCCTGAGCCCACCATGCTGTCCCCGGGGTGGGGCTGGGAGGGACACGGGGTGGGACATAAGGGGCACTGAGGGCTGTTCCCCTTGCCCAGCACAAAAACTCCCTCGACCTAGGAAGTGACGTGGCCCCAGCTGTCCCTTTGTTTGGTCTGCTGAGATCAGGGCTGGCTAAGTGTTGGAGCCACCCCTCTACACCTTGGGCCCCAGTGCCATTGAAACCAGTCACCCAGAACCCCGGGGGCAGGGCCGTCTGGGGCCAGACCTGCACCCCCCACACCTACTCTGCCCTGCCCTGCCCTGCCCTGCCCTGCCCGGGGCCATCCTGACCAAACAGGTAGAGTGAATCTGGTTTTGTCTTCATTTCCAGGGACGCAAACCTGGCTATTTCTCCTTCCTGGACCCATTTTCTCCGGGCGTCTGGCTCTTCATGCTTCTAGCCTATCTGGCTGTCAGCTGCGTCCTCTTCCTAGTGGCTCGGTAAGCTCCTCGCCCCTTCCCTGTCCTCGCACCGCCACCTCGCGTCCACCTCTGAGAACTGCATGGGAGGGGTGGGGAGCGGGAGGGGCGGGTTCCGAAGACCTTGGGGCCACACTGGAGGGGTGGGAGAGGGACTGGGGACCTGACCTGCTCTCTGCCCTGCTGTCCACCTGGCACTACCCATCCCCTCACCTACGCACACCTTTCCTACCCTGCACAGCACAGACAGGCCAGCTTGTCTGAATTTGCTTCTGTACCCCTGCTTCTTCCCCCTCCCGTTCCCCAGTTTTTAGGCCC
Source organism: Ursus maritimus (assembly GCF_017311325.1). Lineage (NCBI taxonomy): Eukaryota > Metazoa > Chordata > Mammalia > Carnivora > Ursidae > Ursus > Ursus maritimus. The sequence continues at coordinate 47,164,815 of NW_024424008.1, read as the reverse complement.
CCTGCTTGTGTGGGGGCCGTGGGAGACAGAGGATGGGAGGAGGGTGACAGGAAGATCACTCTGATTAAGCACGATGCGTTTGGCTGCCCTGGCATCAGACCTTGCCAGGATCTGCCACAGAGTGCTGAATGACATGAACCAGAGTGGGGGGACTGGAGGCCTCGGGGCATGGGCGAGGGAGAAGGTTTCCTCTGAAGAGGGCCTGGCCCTTCCCCAGCCCGGATCTGCCAGTGAAAATACAGCTGCCTTGTTGAATGGGACCCGTGGAGGATGGCACACGACGGGAGGGCGGGATGCAGAGAGGCATTTGCAAGTAGCATTGCAAGTACCAGTTGCGACAACTGGTCCAGATCAGGGGCTGGGGACAATTAAGCCCTCCCCTGCCCCTGGAAACAGAAACTGTCCGTGGGCCTACAGAAGAACCTGAGGGCATCCCATGGCTGAGCCTCCCATGAACGTGCACAGAGAGGCTTATTTCTCTCTGAGGCTGGGCCACTGGAGCAGCCTGGGCTTTGGGAGAGCCAGCTTACTAGCCAGAAACAGGGCAAGCCCAGTGGTTCAGGGATCACTCGTTCATGATCCCCACCCTCTGCTCAGTGCTCAGCTAACCATAGTGGAGGACCAGAAAGGGCTGTTACTTGGGAGCAGAGAACCACAGGGTGAGCTTTAGGAGAGCTGGCGGTGGCTCTGTTCCAGCTGTCTCCGTAGTGGTGGGACCAGATGATTCTAGTGTACGTCCTACCTCTGCGGGGCGAGGTCTTCCCCAAGAGCATGTCTGCTTCGTGGCTCAAGGAGAGCACCTGGTCTCTCTAGTTAGAACACGGAACCCCAGGGAGCCACGGGGTGCCTAACCAGCTCCCCGCCTGCCCAGGGAACATTGTCTCACCCAGTTTGTGCCTCTTCCAGTGGAGAGCAAGGCCAAGTTCAGGAAAGTCAGCCTGAGCCCATGAGATCCAGCCAAACAGAAGAAGGCCTTGCTTGCAAGCTGGTCGTCTTCAGAGGCTGCTGTGTGTGTCTCTCAGGTGCCACGTACCCCCTCGGGCCTGGAGACTTTGCCACTGTCAAGTATCTGTTGTCAGTGACAACGGGTGAGACATGCAGGAGGCTGGCACGCTGGACGACGTGCCCCCCTCCACTTCAGCACACTGCTGCGGCTCTTAGGAAGCCGTCGGCCTGAGCCCTGGCTCCACGGCTCTGTAATTCACTCTTGCCCTCTTTGATTGGGCCCCTGCGTGTAGCTGGCCACGGCTCTCAGGGGACCTCAAAGGCCCTGGGGATGGTCGGAGGGCTTGGTTACTAGATACGCAGACGCACAAGCCTGCTTTACCGTGCCTGCCACAGCCTGTAGCTTCTCAACCAGCCCCAGGGGCTTAAACGGCCCCTCTTCCCTGCCCTGCGCACATGCACGCACACACACACACGCACGCACACACACACACACACACACACACACACACATTGCCCCCAGGATTCAGCATTAACAAAAGGATTAACCAAAAAAATACCACCTATATGTAACTGTATCTGCACTATGTCACATATATATAATGCATGAACCTAGGATAATTTACCTACTTCCGTAGGTAGTGGTTTTCAAACAGGGTTCCCTGGAGCCGAAAGGCTGCTGGTAGGTGCCGGAGACTTTGGAGGGGTGGTGAAGGGGCTGGGCAGCCAGAGTTCTGGGGCCTCAGCTCCTCTTCCTCCAGACCAGCTCCACTTTTATCTCTTGATCTATTGTACTTCTGGGTAAGATTTCGGAGGGAAAAAGCTATTTGGAAACCACGAATCTGAGGCAGCCATTCCCAAGCCGGCTGATATCAGAGTCACACAGGGAGCTTTTAAAAATTTGAATCCCCAGGTCCGATCCTCTCAGCACCTCTAGGGAAGGGGCCGGGAATCTGTCTCTTGAAGCCCACTTCCAATAGCCTGTAGGCTTGGAATCCACCGAGGACAAGCCAGCTCCGAAGGCCTCAGGGAGAAAGGAGCCCATCTCAGGACACGGGCCAACGATGACACACTGGCATCATATTCGGGAACAAGAGGGGCAGTGGCCATGTGGGCGAGCCACGGCAGAACACCAAGCAGTCTAGGCCGAGGGGAGGGACGGGAAAGCCGGTGATGAGAACAGCACTCGGGAAGCCTGCGAGTGCACAGTGCCTGCCCTGCTCGGCACACACCCATACACATCCCTCTCGGCAGAGCTGGGAGGCTTCGCATGGGAGACAGTCCGGGGCCGCCGATCCGAGGAGGGAAGGCGTGTGTCTGGTGGGCAGGAAGAGAGGGCCTCCTGCACATCAGACAGGGACGGCAGGAGGGAGGGGCAGGTTGCTTAGAGCAGCCCTTCTCGACCCTTCACTCTCACCCGCGGAGACTTAAAAAAGCACGGATGCACAGGCCCCACCTGGACAGATTAAATGAGAACCTCTGGGGGTGGCATCTCATCATCGGCCTTCCTTTAAAAGCTCCCAGGTGAGTCTGACACGGAAACAGGGCTGAGACCCACAGCCCGAGGGACCGTCTAGGCCAGTGTTTCTCCATGTGGACCAGGGGCGTCAACGTGACCAAAGAGGCTGCAGATTCTTGCTCCGCACCCGGACACTCTGAATCAGAAGCTTCTGGCACTGAGCCCAACAATCTGAGTTTTAACAAACCTTCTTGGTGATTCTGACGTAGGCCAAAATTTGAGAACCACCGCTCTAGGCTGAGGGTTTTCACGCTGGCTCTGTGGGGCCCTAGGTCCCTCTGTGACCACTTCAGGGGGCTGGGGGTGGCAGAACACGCCACCTCCCAGCCATCCACCCCTGCCGTGCCCAGCTTCTAGTCAGGGGCCTGCACGTGTATCTATTTTGTGTTTGGAGTTCCACGTCATGATTTATTTTGAAAAAATCAAAATTTTTTTTGATTAAAGAAAAACAATTCAAAAACGGCCAACGTAGCCCAAGCCCCTCGGTTTTTGGTTGGGAAGATCCCGGTCCAGCCAAGGCCATAGGCCAGGGACTGAGCACAGAGGTGAGGCCAGAAAGGAGAGCCCCTCCCACTCTCCCCAGCACGTTCCTTCACGCCCACCCTCCTTGGCACTGGTCTGTGTTCCTTTTCTCCCACAGGCTGACCCCCTACGAGTGGTACAGCCCCCACCCGTGCGCCCAGGGCCGGTGCAACCTGCTGGTGAACCAGTACTCCCTCGGCAACAGCCTCTGGTTTCCCGTTGGGGGCTTCATGCAGCAGGGCTCCACCATCGCCCCCCGAGCCTTATCCACCCGCTGTGTCAGTGGCGTCTGGTAAGATCCGGGGCAGAGGAGGGGCCAGCCCCAGTGGGGTGGGGACCCCAAGGGGTCCTCGGGTAAGCCCTGCTCTGGCCATGGGTAGGCGGGAAGCTCGCAGAGAGCTCTGCCTTCCAAAACAGACTAGCAGGGAGCTGGACTGCATTCCACCAGCTCCAGAAGGCTTGGGAGCACTGGCTTGGGAGTACTGCCTTGGGCGTGCTTTGTGCCATCTTCTCCTGTTCCCCTTCCTTTCCTCTGCCTCAGAGGTCTGGAGACAGATGGGGAGCCAGGGCAGGAAAGGAGATGCAGAAAACAGCCTTGTAGGCACAAGCAAAGGGATTATAACTTCCTGACCTGAAAGTGACCTGAGGTTGAGTGGCTGGGCCTGCCAAAGCATATGCAGATTTATGCAAATCGTAGTTTGCAGCAGGAAGTGCCTGCTGGAGGAATGGAGACGGGCTGTCACATGTGGCCCGCTCTGCCAGCTTCCTCGAACTTCGTCCCTCTGTGCCTGGCTCCGGGGCCTTGCCGGACCTGTCCATATTAGCAGGTGTGGGCAAAGGCAAACTCTTAGTGACTCAGAGTTGGACGGGATCTTGGGAGCCGTCCTCACAGGCAGTCAGCCAGCCTCGGCCTGCAACTCCCTTCTCCTCTTGGCTCACCCAGGGCAAGAGGAATACGGTTGAATGATTCGATGTGTGGGAAGGCAATCTGAAAACTTGAAAGTGCTACATAAATATGTGGACTAATCCTTGCTGTTAGACCATTATGGGGAGAAATGAAGCCCTCACACCTGTATATGTGTTGTATGTATACAGCAGACAGAGGCAAGCTTGCAGAATCCCAGTTCCCCAGCCTTGATTAAAAACCCACTGTTGGGTCTGGCTGTCACAGCCTGTAGGACTTACAGCCTTGGTTCTCTCCCCTCCTTCTCAGCCTGTGTAAGCCAAAGGAGAAAGGAAAAGTGGTGTTTCCACCTTGGGACACCAGTGTCTGGACAGTTACCAGAGGGACACTAGACTGGGACTGATGGGGAGGTAAAAAGGCAGCTGGGACAGTGACCCCTACCCAGCTGGGGTTTTTGTTTTCTCTGATAATGATAAATACAGTAGCATTTAAGACATCTGGGCGAGCTTGACAACAGATGATGCCCCTTTCACACGGGAGCAGGGCTCCACTGACCCTCTAGGGAACGCGTGTGATTTGCTTTCTCAGCACAGATGATAGGCTTGCCCGGAGCTCCTTGGTTCTCTGACCCGTTCCTTTGTGACCAGCTACCGCTGGGGTATGAAGCCCCACACGGCCACCCAGGGGGGCAGATGCCGGAGTGTAACCACGGAGCTGAGGGAAACTCCCCAGCCAACTCTGAGGTCAAGTCCACACTTGGGGCTCGTGAACCCACGGCACTAACCACGGTAGCTAAGCTGCTTGAGAATCCTGGCCTCCCCGGCCTCTGCTGGGGGATGGTCGCGAGATAGAACTTCCAGCAGAATGTACGAGCTGAAGCAGGAGCCGGGAAAGCAGGTCTTAAGGACGGAAGGACACCTGGCACAGGTCACAAACAGGGAAGGTGGCCAGATGCTTTTTCATCCCATATTCAGTGGGAGGGTCTGTCTCTACGTTTCTCTATATCTCACATTCATCTGGTCCTTTACAGAGTGTTAGTCACCAGGACATAGTATCTCATTTGATCTCACAGTTGTCCAGACAGGCAGAGTAGGCCTTCCCATCCCCAAGCAGACGCGCTTGGAGGAGGTACGTGACTTTTCCCGCAAGGTCTCACGGGTGGAGTAGAGCAAGGCCAGAACTAAGACCGGGTCACCTCCCTGGTGGCCTGGCATCTGGAGGCACCCACTGAGTCGGTAGATGACCCTGCCCCTTCCCACCTGGGAGGCAGCCCGCAGGAGTCAGGACACGGCAGTAAAGGAGACAATGGGACTCCTGCTCTGAAAAATCCCCTGGAAGCTGCTGGCCTCTGAATCCCATGGCAAATGCTATGCTTTAGTTGACAGTGTCTTCATCATGAGTAAAGCCTCATTAATTCAGACTCCACTGATTCAGAATTTGTGATTATCCAACCTCAATTATGCTTGGATATGTCTTTGAACCCCTATAAACAAATGGATTGGGATGCAGATCCACACTGCTGACCAGATGGTAGAAGGCTTATTTAACCTACTTAAGTGAACAAACTAGTTGTAATGGCTTTAAGCATATATACTGCCTGAGTTGCAAAATTGTTCTCATTTTAAATGAGTTCACACTGCCCAATAAAGTACTGTTCTTTTTTGAAATAGCTTGCCCATTGCAAGAGTACTTTCTTCTTTTCTTTTATCTTTTTTTAGATTTTATTTTTTTATTTGAGGGAGAGAGAACACGAGAGAGAGAGGCAGAGACAGAGCGTGCAAGCAGGGAGGAGGGGCCGAGGGAGAAGCAGACTCCCCGCTAAGCAGGGAGCTGGACACGGGGCTCGATCCCAGGACCCTGAGACCATGACCTGAGCTGAAGGTAGACACTTAACCGACTGAGCCACCCAGGTGCCCACAAGAGTAGTTTCTAATTCCAACTTCCAGCAGTTCAAAGGTGCTTGTCACCAGTTAATCTTAAAGAGTTTCTTGTTGGTAGAACTGGTTTTAAAATATGGATTTATCCACGTGTTACTTGGCAAGTTCCTTTGCTTCTCTGAGCCTCCGTTTCCTCATCGGCAAAATCGTTGTAAGAACTGCACCTCCTTTAGTTGTAGGAAGCGTGTGAGGTGGTATGTGGGGCTCCTGGCAGGTGCTCAGTACATGGCGATGCTTGTCTGATGGTTGGCGGCATCATGAGAAGACAGGGCAGCCACCCGGCCCTGGCTCTAAACACAGCCCCCAGAGCTGGCACCCTTACTCATTCACTAGCTCATTCCTCACAGTCTCCGAGATGCTCTCATGTGCATGGACACGCCTCTTTTGAATAGCAACCCAATAATCACCTCCTTTAAGAAATGAGAAAAAATGTTAATGGTCTTCTTTCAAGCAAGACTCACAAACTCTGTTCATTTCTGTTGACATCATATGCCCTGCCTCCTTTCTCTTCCCCCACAGAGCTTCCTTCCTAAAAGAGACACCTGGTCTCTCCTATGTGGCTGCAGGACTGGGGATGGGGGCTAAGCCCCCTGGGGGTGCCGGGCAATGATGATTTCCTGGTCTTTTCCTGCGTAGGTGGGCATTCACGCTGATCATCATCTCATCCTACACAGCCAACCTGGCAGCCTTCCTGACTGTGCAGCGCATGGACGTGCCCATTGAGTCAGTGGATGACCTGGCTGACCAGACCGCCATTGAGTATGGCACAATTCACGGAGGCTCCAGCATGACCTTCTTCCAAGTAAACCCACTGGGTTGCTCACCAACATGGGGAATTGGGCAGAATAAAGTTGAGATGTTTGTCCTCTAGAGATAAAAACATCAGTCTTCATCCCATTATCTCTTCTGAACATCTAGTTTGGAGGTTCACCTGGGGTTCATTTGTCCCCCGCTCTACAATGTACCCCTGGAATAAGGTCCCAAAAGCCCTTTGGGTTAATATCAGGTTGTCCCAAAGTGTTGTACAAGAACTATGAGTGGCACTTGAGATGATTTTAGGTACAATGTGGCGAAACTATTGTTTAATGGCCATTGTTTCCTATTTGTTTAAATGGGCATTAGGAAAACATATATGTAAATGCAGTGAATCTGACCTGTACTTTTATTTATACTACTGTGTAGGATGGTCACGTGGGTTAAATTTTATAGGTAGCACTTAGACAAAAGCGAGATTAGAATAATATACGAATGTCCGAAGTATGAGGAGCACGAGATGAAGATGACCCAGTTTCATATACCCCAGACTAGATGGTCTCAGATCGGGACCCTGTTGGCCTTGAGGTTTCCCTGCCAGGCTGAGGAGAAGGCCTTGCTACAGTTATGCATTGGCCGACAAACCAAGTGACTAATCACCAAGACTGGCAGAGCTGGGTCAGACAGAGGAGCGGTTTTCATATGCTTTGGGATCTCTAAGGAAGCAGATTTACCCTGAAGATAATAGGTGTCTAGCCAACCTACCACCTAAGACATCCATTTGCGCATGAAAGAAGTCCAGGGCCTTCAGTTTTCTGTTTTCTGTTCAAGCCTCAGTGCCTGTTGGCCCCGCAACCACTGAAGATGTCATGCAAACACAGGTGTGGAGAGACAACCCCCACCCCCCGCCGAATTCTCTCAGTCTTCTTATTATTTGTAAAAATAGAGGCCAGCACTGGATCTGGGATCGATAAGTAGGCTTGACAAAAGTAGCTGGCACTCCTCCTTCAGAGGGTGTCTCTTAGAAGTCCTGACAACCCTGAGTTTACCGCCTCCAACCTGAAGGACAGCAAAGGACACAACCAGAATTTTCCATTCTTCATTCTGTCAGAACCTGGAGGTTGGCAGTGGAAGACTTCTCTAGGGTGGATGGGGCAAAACCAGTTTATCAAACCAGTAGGCAGAGTTTACAGTGCCTTAGGACCCTGTTCTTTCCTTGCCTTTCTGTGAAAGCTATCAAAGGCACAACCCCTTCCTCTTGCCACGATACAGTGGCCGTTGAAAGATGGAAGGGAAGAAGTTATTGACTATACTGAGGGGACTGAGTAACAAAAGGGCCGGGATTTTAAGGTCCACTTTGATTCCCTCCCTTTTAAAGCCAACATTTCCTTTCTCTTGTTCTCATCCTGCTTCCTTGTGTTCTTTTCCCAGAACTCCCGCTATCAGACCTACCAACGCATGTGGAATTACATGTATTCTAAGCAGCCAAGTGTGTTTGTGAAGAGCACCGAGGAGGGAATCGCCAGGGTGTTGAATTCCAACTACGCCTTCCTTCTGGAATCCACCATGAATGAGTACTACCGGCAGCGAAACTGCAACCTCACTCAGATTGGGGGCCTGCTGGACACCAAGGGCTATGGGATTGGCATGCCAGTCGGTATGCAGGAGAGGAACAGCCTCTTTGGGTAGCTCCATCCAGGCAGGGTCAGAGTAGCTAGGACCACTGAATGCAGCACTGAATTCAACAACCCTGTTCTAGAACCAGTTAATAGTGACTAGGTGGGCATTCGTCAGGTTGAAAACAAAAAACAAAACAAAAAAAACAAGCAAACCCACATACTTCTAATCAGCGATCCATTCTCAATCTTAATTGATTAATTACTCAAGGGCATGTTGATGCCCTTGGTGGATTCTTCAGGGCTTCTGTTCTCCCCTCTTCTGCTTCCTGCCCCTTGCCCTTTCTCTGGTGATGGACCTCTCTACTAGCAGTGGGAAGGAGGAGGAAGAGATGGTCAAACTTAATTAATTTTGCTATTAGTGTCCCTGGGGAAAGGCTTATTATAAAAGGAGACTGACACAATGAAATGAGGTGGCCGTCAGATCATTTGTGGGTCTCACGGACCCATCTACTCCAAATCAGCATAGGTCATTGAGAATGAGCAGTAGAACTTAGTTTCAGTGGATTCTGTGTCTTCTAGGCTGTTATAGCATGGTAGGGATGTTTGGCTTCCAGAAAGTTCTCCCAGCTGTGCTTTCTAAAGGGTATTCACACTTTGGGCCTTCCCCAGCTGATAGTACCTCCGTCAGAAGGTGAAGGGAAGCACATTGAACTGCTTTTTGGATTGGAGAGGGAATCTGAAAATGTTCCCAGGTGCTTGGGACAGGTACCCTTCCCCCACCCACCACAGAGAGCCACACTGAATAGGGCTGTCCTCACCCAATGCTATTCTTCTACGAGGTTGTCCTGTACAAGGCAGCAGGGGGAGAAGTAGCAACTGAGGCCGGCAGACCATGTGGGGAGAGCAATACGTAACATGTACATCTTTGCTGTTATCTAACACACTCCTTCTCTTGATCTCTAACCTGACTCAGAACTATAGGCTTCCCTATACCTGTGGAGTGTGAAAAGCATGGGTTTGGAGTCAAGCCGACCTGGGAATGTACCTGGTTCCAGGCTGTGGGACCTCAGATTATTTAAGCTCTCTGAGTCTCAATTATCCCATCTGTAAAATTAGGTTTCTAATGCCTACCTCGTAGGGTAATGAAGAGGTAAACCTAATAATCTGGTCAGGTGCCTTACCACAGCATCTCCCACTTAGCCTGTTTGGTGGGAACATGAGTGCCCTCCCCATCTTTTCCCTAATCCTCTATGTTATTTGATAAAAGCAGATGACTTCTTAAAGATGGGTGGGAAACCGAGCCAATGAGTATAGGCAAGGAAACAATTCATTCTTGAACTCGGTGAATCCTGACACTAGCTGTTCTGTAAACCAGAGGCCTCACTCCAGGCACTTATAAACCTACATGCTCTCTTCTTACCATCATATTTCGTGGATATTTGTTAATATATTATTGGCCTCTTTCAGAAATCTATTGGCTTCCATTTTGTTTCAAGATGGTGGAGTGAACCACAAAACAAACTTTAAGATGCACCTTAATCAGAATCCAGCAATTTAAGAAATTTAAGTGAAATCTCAAATGCTTCAAAAGTGTTCATGGAACAAGCCTATAGAGAGTTGACAAAGCAGACCAACTCTAGAAATGTTTATCAATAACGGAGGAGAAAGGGAAGGAAATGCATTTCTTCTGTATCTGGCATGATGCTATTTTCACATGTCAGCCCACCCGAGGTAGATGTGGTCCTTCCCACCCTAGAGGAGAGCACTGAGATTCAGAGGCGGCAACTTAACTTGTCCAAGGTCAGACGGTAAGTAGAGGAGCTGGGCTGAAGCCTAGACTGCCTGTCTCCAGATTCAGTGCTTCGCTTTCCAGACCATTGTTGCCAGAGGGTCCCACCGGCTCGACAAGACAGGATAGGAAAGTGAGCTGTGGGCTTTTCCAGGTTCTGAGATCAGGCTGGGAAGAGCCTCACACAATCCACTGATGAGACAGAATTTACATCCGGCTGGGGTTACATCCAGGAAGTGTCGTTTTCAAGTGTGTGTGTGTGCGAGGAGTAAGGACAAACCCAGAGAATAAGCAATGTGCTTGGACCCAGAAAAATTAAGAGAAACAGAACAAGGAATGAGATGGAAAATTAGTGAAGTGGTTTAGAAGCAAAGCAGACACACATGGAGTAAACAGAATAATCCTTTCATGGGGCCCCTGGGGTGCTGTTGAGGTTGGGTTGAAAATGCCTTGAAAACTGCTTGAAATGCCTGGCTGGGCTGGACAGTTGTCTGTAAACCTGGAATGTTCATTAGTCTCACCGCCTAGCACCATCTGTTAGTTCAAGTAGCCGTCCACTGCAGATGTGTACTAAGTACCCGTATCCATGAGGCGCTCTTGATGTTCGCCCACATGGCTTGCATAGACACATTCTGTGCTGCAGGCTTGGAGATTTGCATGTCCAGGCGTAGTTGTATCTCCAGGAGGGAAGGTTCCCTCTGCGGAGTCATGGGCTGTCAGAGTCCAAAGAGATCTGGGAGCTAATCTAGTCCCTTGCCTGTCAAAGTACAGTCTATGGCCGAGCGGCAGGGCATCCCCTTGGAGCTTGTTAGAAATGCACAATCTGAGGGCACCTGGGTGGCTCAGTCAGTGAAGCAACTGCCTTCAGCTCAGGTCATGATCCCGGAGTCCTGGGATCGAACCCTGCATCTGGCTGTCTGCTCGGTGAAGAATCTGCTTCTCCCTCTGCCCCTCACCCCGCTCATGCTCTCTCTCTCTCTCTCTCTCACTCTTTCAAATAAATAAAATTTTTTTAAAAAAGAGAGAGAGAGAGAGAGAAATGCGCAATCTCAGGCCCCACCCCAGACCCATGGAATCAGGGTCTGCTGGTCAACCAGATCCCCAGGTCATTCCCATGCCTATTAAAATTTGAGAGTGCAAATCTATTTGTTCCAAACTTCTGCCTGAATCCTTCGCCGTAGCCTTTTCCCCTGAGGCATCTGTCCACACCAGGCCTTCACAGAGCTTGAGCAAGAAAACCGAGCAGCTCGGTTGGTTTCCAGCCTCTTGGCAGCTTTTTCTTTATGATCTCCGGCCTCAGCCCACACCGAGGCATTGAGCTTTCCACGGTTTCATTTAAGCCTATTTTTGTGATTAAACCTAAATTCCGGAACCAAAGCTCCTTGACCATATTCCATTAGAAAAATTAAAAAGGAATTGCACTCAACAGAAGCCTTCTGTCTGAGGAGGGAGGGAGGAGCAACCAACACAGGGTGTTGGATGGGGACAGGGTTGTCGGACACTCAGCAGGCAGGTGGGAAGGTTAGGGCTGCCCGGGACTGGCTTCTGCATGCAGATGGTAGAGAGGTGGCTTCGGTCACTCTCTGCGGTGGCTCTTCTCTCCTTGGGGGCTGCTCTGGGTACGCAGTTGTCAGGTGTAATGTAGCAAGAGTTACAAGTGCCTGGGAAATGAGTTTAGATCAAGTAGAAGACAGATAACTGACCAGGTGATAGGTTTGTGTACCAGAAGGTTTCCCACGTTGGCCTCTTGGAGGCCAATGGGATGCCTTGCGACCAGCTTCCCAAGTGTCTGTGGGCAGGTTGGTTAACCTCAGTAGAAAGTGGTGGGGAAGTAAAGATCCACGGGTGCCTGTAAAGCTGTCACTTGTCCCTCACTGTGTTCATGGCTGTGGGCTGAACATGGCATCAGTGTAAAGAGAAGGAAAGTAGAAAAGTCCGAGTGCCCTGCGTGCAGCCAGAACTCCCTCCTCTCCGTGGAGAGTCCTCAGACCCAGCCAGGTGGAGAGCCATGCTCCTGGAGGGACCCCTGCCATGTCTGTCCCTCTCCTCCTGAGGTTAGGCGGGCAGAGTGGCCAGGAGGTGTACTGGGGAAAGGAGCAGAGTGATGTCTAACAGGGCACTTACACCCTGTGTTCTGGGCTCTCCTGTGACCCCACAGGTTCGGTTTTCCGGGATGAGTTTGACCTGGCCATTCTCCAGCTGCAGGAGAACAACCGCCTAGAAATTCTGAAGCGCAAGTGGTGGGAAGGCGGCAAGTGCCCCAAGGAGGAAGATCACAGAGCCAAAGGTAAGGGGGTTCAGGAGCGTCACCCTCCTGCTCTAGAGGACAGCAGCTGCTGTCTGCTGTCGAGTCCAGGCGGTGGTCGCTAGAACACACCGAGAGCAAGCCTTGGAAGGAACTTAGGGCTGGGTGGGGTTGGGCTGAGGGCCATTTGTGGCCCCCAGTCTGGGCACATTGGAAGCATCCAGTGCCCGCCTGCTTACGAGTCCCAGAGACGCCATATTTACCATGGTTCCTGAGTTCAGCCACCTCTTAGCCCGGCCCATGTCCCCATCGCCTCACAACCACCAACTGCGGGCCTCCTCTTCCCATTCTTGCCCCTTGACAGCATCTTCTCCACCAGTAGTCAGAGTCATTCTTTTTTTTTTTTTAGGGAGTGAGTGAGCATGAGCAGGGGGAGGGGCAGAGGGAAAGGGAGAGAGAATCCCAAGCAGGCTCCATGCTCAGTGCAGAGCCCGATGTGGAGCTCGATTCCCACCATGACCTGAGTCGAAGTCGAGAGTCAGCTACTCAGACACCCCCAGAGAGATTCTTCTTATGGTGCGAGTAAATCACAACATTTCCCTGCATGAACCTTCCGATGGCTTCCCATCTCAGAATAAACACAAGCCTTCTGGGGCCTCAAGCCCCTACCTCATCTGTTTCTCCCTCAGCCTCTTCCTTTTCTTTCTGTTCTGCTTCCCCCAGGCCTCCTGGCCTGCTCCCACCTCAGGGCCTGTGCACGTGTTTCCTCCTCCTGGCCTCCCTAAGGAGGCTCCCCCAGAAAGGCCATCCCTCCCCTCACCCGTCTCCCCTATCACCTGAGCTCTGCTTTGGTTTTCTCGTCAGGCCTCATCACTCCCTGATACTATATGTTCTATTCGTTTGTCTACTTTCCATTTCTTCTACCAGAATATGTTTCATGGGGGCAAGGTCTGTCTTCTTCACAGGACTGGCCCCAGGGCTGGTGCATGGATATTTTATTGAATGAATGAGTGAGTGAATGAATGAATGAGTGAATGAATGAAGTTTAAATCACACTGGATAGAAAGCAGTCACCGACCGATATGTGTGGTTTGGAGTGTTCAGGGTCCCTGAGCACCCAGGACTTTTTGTAGGGGTTTTGTCCAGGATAGTCCCGGGACACATCTGTTGTCGACCAGTTAATGCCTATTAGTTATTTTTAGAACCCCCTTAAGTCTCATAATGTCCTGGTTTGGACAATAAATCATATGATCACCCCTAGTCATCTGTTGCAGCCTTGCTAAAATATGTAACAAATTTACCTGTACACGCTGTCCCCTAAGAAGGCAGCTGAGGAGTGAAATGAATAATAGCACGCACTTCCCTCTCTGCTCGGCGTGAATGATTATCCATGATGAGACAGTGAATGAGTGACTTTGGTTTCCAAGTGTCTCTACGTGGATCCCTGTCCTGCAAGGCGAGGTCTCGGGTATATGGACCTATGGGCAATTTAATGGCCCTTTGTGATTTAGAGGAAATGCTGCCCCTTCCCTCATGGGAACCCACTGAGACCACGCACGTCTTGGCTCTCCACTCCCCAAAGATCAAATGTGGAGGAGACTAATTCTGTTCAGAAAAAAAAAAAAAAAAAAAAGGAAAGAAAGAAATGAGGGTATCAGAAAGCTTTTGTGGATCTGATAGAATGAAGTAGACGTAGGAGGTGCTCAGGACCTGAGCAGGTAGGGAGGGTCGGAGGGGTACTGCAGGCAGTGAGACCCTCGAGGAAGATGCCGCAGTAGAAACTTGTGCTGTGGGCCTGGAGTTCTATGCGGCGCGGGTGGACCGGAGCGAGATTCCCATGGGGAGAGTTGAGCTGCACAGAGCGTTGGTACTAGGAAGGTATGGGTAGCAAAATGCTCCTTCACCACCCCCTCCCCACAAAAAGACACATGGATTGAAAACAATCTAAATCTGACTGGGCCTGGAATAGTCAAAGTAAAATGAGATTATTGAGAAGTTGACATACGCTGATGTTGTTCTGTGATGGCCATGAACTTCAGAGCGGTGGGAAAGAGCGCCATCTTACCGAGCAGGTGGAGGGAACCGGTGGTGGCTTTCTATCTGGAGTAATCTAAAGTAGAAACAGAGAGGTGGGTCTGAGCCCCAGAGCAGAAGGACCTCGAATCCTTCCCCTGACTGATGAGTAAAATAGGAGAAATGTCTGGGTATTTCTCTTCCTAGAAGCCCTTGTCGCCCTCCACCCCCACTCCTCCAGTGGCTTGGGTGCCTTCTGTGACTTTGGACAGAGCACTCAACGCACTACCTTGCAGCTCCTGGTCTCCTCTTGGCAGATGGCACCTTCGCTGTGGACCAGTCTCGTTTGTGTCTATGTCCCTCGCCTCAGTAGGACCCAGAAATATTGGTGGAATGTGTGACTACAGCTACTGGCTGGTGGCGGTCAAAAGCTACCAACAGCGGTGTTCTCCTGGGTCACATTAGCGAAGTGACCAATGAACTTGTGTTTCAGTGACCTTCCTGTGCAGCCTTCCCCCCAGAGCTCTCCACTCAGTCAAGTCGTTCCTGCTTCTGAGCAGCTGACCCAACAGGTGTACGTGGTGACACAGAGACACTGTCGATGAGGGAGGCTGAAACACGCTGGGAGGGGGCCAGGAGCCAGGGCTCAGAGAGGAACAGTGACCCCTGCAGACTCCTGCATTGCACCCCCCAGCCCCAGGCTGGCAGCCAGCTCTGCCAGTTCCAGATCTCCCCCCGCTCCTGCTCCCCACTAGCTGTCGGCTTCCCCAGCTTAGCCTGCCTTTGTCAACCGGATCCCCGTTTGATCTCTTGGAGCACATTTCCCTTTGAGGCTCACTGCTGAGTTGCTCCCATGTCTCCAGTTTCCCCCTTTCATCCCTGACCCCGAAACCCGGCCACAGGTCCTTCCCTTTTGTGCAAGTATGTCTTTGCTCATGTTTATTCATGCATCCTGCTAATCCTAGAGAGAAACAGTGGGAGGGCAGCAAAATTGGCAAATACAGGGATGATACAGGATCTGGGTGCCTGGCTGTGGTCCCTCATGGCCCCCCATATGGATCATCTCTCCCCCACTCACGGTGTCTCCTGAAGTCCAGTGACTTCCCGCAACCCTCCTCCCACCCTCCAAGAAGGGAGCTCATCAGACTTCAACTCTCCTGCCTACCTCTTTGTTCTCCCATTGGCCGCTAGCATAGCTCTTCCCTCGGGCAGTTTCAGTAGGGTTCAGGATCACAGGCCTTGGTTCAAATGGACCCCACTCCATAAATGGCCTTATTACAGACACTAGCAAACATCTTAGAGCCTCAGTTTCCTTCTCTAGGAAATAGAGATGATGATTAATAATCCTGTCGCCTCCCGGAGCTATTGTGAAAATCGAATGACATAAATCATGTTAAATAAACCCTCTGCAAAAGTGACTGGCGCAAAGGAAGTGAGAACTAATTTTATTCCCCAATCTAAGCCTCAAGGAGCAATTAAGGCACAGTGAGAGATCTGAACAGTGTCCACAGCCGCAAGTATGCCCACTCGTCACGTGCTCCTTAAGGCTAGATAGCTCTTCTAAAATCCACACTTATGACATCTGTTTTGCATCTGTTGACATTTGTCCCCCATGGACTGTAAAAAAAAAAACTCAAATGCGGGGACTGTGTCTTATTTATTTTTGTATCTTGGTGACCAGCATTATCATCTGACATCTGTGTTTGAGGAAAGGATGAAGCATGAATGAATGAATGAATGAATGAATGAAGTAGGCAACCATCTCAAGGACCTCTAGACTGGTACTACTTCCTATGTCTGTTGCCTCCCAAAGAGGAACCCTGACACCCCAGCTGGTGGCATGGAAAGTGTTCACATAGCCCCATTGCATCCAACGTACGTTGTAAACCAGTGCATATCAGGCACTGCGCTAGGCTCTGAGATTATGAAAAGGACTAAGACATGGCCCCGTCCTCAAGAGGTTTAGAACCTAGAGAGAGGCACAGATCATCACTGTAATGCTTGCACTGTAGGAATGCTTTATGAGAACCATAAAGAAAGTGTTTATGAAGCCCAGGGGAGGAAGTGATTAATTCTGAGCAGTGGTCAGGGAAGGCTTGAGGGACATTTGGCCTGAACCTTGAAACATCTATCAGGAGTCGCTGCTTTAGGAATGCTGTAGAGCATAGCTGTTGCGTCCAGAAATTGGTTTGAATAAGTAGGACAAGGTTGGAGTTCGGAGAGCATTGGAAACTGGGAGGAGGCATTTGGACTGCAAACCAGCATGTCCCAAGCTTTTCCGTGGAAGGAATTAATAGCAGCAGACACCAAGCCTATACTCTTGGGGTCTGGGGACATCCTCTAAAACAGCCCACCATGCTTGGAATATCCTTGGTTCTTCTGTTTTATCCTAAAAACCCATGAATTTTGCAGCTTCCAACGTAACATAGGCATGTTTATTTAATGTAAAAATGCTTTTTCCACCTCAACTCTAAGGAAAATTAGTGTCCCAGAAGATGCTCCATAAGCATCCCAAGGCACTGCCAATGCCTTGGCACCCTGGACTCGGTTTGAGAGTATCGGCTCCAGACTTCAGAGGTGCTGGGCTAAGACGGGGTATGATGAAAGCAGGTGCCGGGGATGGAATTCTGAGCTGTCACTGGCATTCATCGTCTCAGGGGACAGTCCTTGCCTTGGGAGGAACAAAGAATCAAATTATTGACTTTAAGTTCCAATGGTCTTACAACTCAGCAGAGACGGTGTTCTTAGAAGTCAAAGTTTTTGATTTGCCAGAAGAGTATTTTTGCAATACAGAAGGCTAATACCTAAAAGGAGCTTGGCATGAAACTGGCACTAGAAGTTAGAGAGTAGAAAAATAATAGAAGACCCAGTCACCCAGTCTGCAAACCAGATAAAAAAATAAAATAAAATAACACCCTGGCTGGGACAGGGAGCTTCTGAGCAGGAAAAGGATTTATTAGAATGTGGAGGGTCTCCTAGAAGGAGCTTTGTGTCCTGCTGGGACACAAGACAGTAGCAGATAGAACTCCTAGATTAGTTGGGGATTCTAAAAGGTAAAGAGATTTTTGCTTGCTCCCAGAGTTTGGGAAGTCCCAGAAATATGTGTCATGCTATGGTGAAGAGGGGGCATGAGAGATGGGACATGGGGACCCAGGGCAGGAGGGCCTAGTGACAGACCTCATTTTCCTAGGCCCCATAGACACTGGAAATCTCAGTGGAATCCAGCACTAAGAACAGATACCTAACCCACTCCCATGACACATCATCTCCTTCCTATCCTCGGACCTGAAATACATCCAGGGGTGAAGCGGGAGCAGAGAAAACACTGCATTTAGCTGAATTTAAACCCAAAACGACGGAGAAGTCTGTGTTTTTGGCAATCAGCTGGAAATGGGAGCTTGGGATAGACATTGGGTAGTTTATAGAAAACTTAAGTGAGAATTTTTGCCAAGTGGTTGGCTTTGGAAACCCTTCCCTAGTCCACAGAGGCTGAGGAAGACTGACCTGACGGCAGAGTTCAGGAAAGATGGAGAGGGGAGGCACACAGGGAGGCACACGGGCTCCCTGGGAAGTTGGGGAAGTCATAACAGGAGGCTCCACTCTGCACTTGGGGACCGAATGTTCCCTAGCACAGAGAAGAGAATGGAGCAGATGAAAAGGGGAAAATAAAGAGCGAGGTCACCCTGCCCTTGTCCCAAATGCTTCAGGAGATGCTCGGGTTCTCTCAACTGGCCCATGCCAACTTGCCCCTGTGCAGCCCCCCTTTGGAAGGAAAGGGTGAGCTGTATCAGTACATCCGAAGGGCCCTGTCTGCGAGATGCTGTGCGAATCTCCAGAAGAGCCAGGGCTTCGGCTCCCATCCCAGCCACGGCAGCTCGTGCCCATGTAATGGAGTGGCCCCATTTCTGCCGTGGCCTAAGCCCAAGCAGACGTGACTCAGAGAGGCCGAAGGGCTTCCTAGCCAAGCGAAAGTCCGCGTGACCTCCTCCAAGCCAAGCAAGAAGTACTAGCCTGGAACCGAGGCACCATCGCCTGGCCTGGCCCGGCAAGTCAGCAGCAGACTTCACGGAATATAACCTCCTGCTCCAGGGAGCCCCTCCTGGGTCAGAAGAACAGGACCAGCATGACCCGAAAGGTCTCTTCCTTTAAGTCTTTAAATGGTTGCCAGGAATGGAGCCACAGGAACTTTTTTTTTTTCCTTGCGTCTCAACCCGAACAAAGGGCAGTCGTGTTAATCTGCTTTCCAGAGCAGCTCCTGGGTGATCTTTCTTTTCGTGATGTGAGTCCGTTGGCCTTCACCTGTGCCTCAAGGAAGAAGGAGACTGGAGCTGGCAGAGAGGGATGGAGGTGAAGGGAACTGTGAGGAAGGTCCTTGTGTCAGAGGCTTCTGACACGGACAGTGGCTGTAGGCACTTGGCTTTCAAGTACAGCGGGTCCCTGACCGACGACGGTTTGATTTGCAGTTTTTCGATTCTACGATGGTGCGCAAGCAGGACGCATTGAGTATACAGCGTACTTGGAACTTGGGGTTTGGACCTTTTCCCAGGCTAGCGATGTGCAGGATGACCCTCTCCTGGGGTGCGGGCAGCAGCAGAGCTCCCAGTCACCCCGAGATCACCAGGGTCAAAATCGATACACTAACAGCCCTTCCGTACCCGTATAGCCGTTCCAGCGTTTGCTTTCAAGACAGTGTTCAATCAATTACAGGAGATGTTCAGCACTTTGTTACAAACTAGACTTTGTGTGAGATGACATCGCCCAACCCTAGGCTAATGTCAGTGTCCCGAGCACGTCTCAGGTGGGCGAGTCTAAGCCATCATGTTTTCCACTTATATTTTCAACTGACAATGCGTTTATTGGGATGTAACGCCATCGTAAGTCGAGGAAAACGTGCAGCGTGCATCAGCGTGCAGTAGCTAACATAATCCTTCTCCACTTTGTTATCCTATTAAAATGCGAGAAATGTCAAAGAAAAGGATCGGATGCACCCTACTTCTAATCCAGTATTACAGCTCAAACGTCACTGCCAAGTTCCAGAGAAGAACCCTAACATTGGGTTGATGCCACCAAGCCTGAGTCTTTTTGCCAGGCCTCCCTCAGCTCTGGTGAGAACCACATTATCCCTTCACCGTACCTCCCCGATTCCTTTCCCTGCCTGGAGCTCAATGACCACCTACCTTCGTCTGCAGCTAAAAAATGAAATGACAGAGTGTATGGAAGGCTTGATTCCAAGCTCTTTCATTCTCTTCTGCCCTTTCTTTTCAAAAACACTTATTTTATTTATTCTCTCACTCAGCCCCTATAAAAAGAAATCTCCGTTAGCCACTCACAAATGCCGGCACCCCAATTCAAGGGGATTGGGTTACTGAAGGCTTTCCAGAACGATTGTTGGACAAAAAGGTAGTCGGTAAATTCCAAGGAAATTAAATACCTTTATCTCGAAAAACACAAGCTCACAATTGGGCTTCAAAGGAACATAAATACACCACCAGGCTGTGAAAATCAGGGTCCCCTTTCAAGGATGGAAAAGAGGCCAGTGGTATTGACTCACAAAATACTTAGAGAGCAGGAAGTTTGCTCTCTGGCACAGCGGGAATGAAAGTGTGAGACATCTTAGCGGGAGTGGGGTGAGGGATGGGTCGGGGCTGGAATCTGGGGCTGTTTTCCTCTTTCTTCTCAGGGGGCCCAGCCTGACTATCCCAGTTCTTTGGTTTCTCTGGAGAGAGCCAAGACTGGAAACCCGAATATGGGAGTTTAGATAGTGTCTCGGAGAGATGCTTGCCGAGGAAGCTTCTCCCTAATCAAATCAGATGGATTGCTGAGAGACGGAGGAACTCCCAAGGGGGATGCCAGGTAGCACGGTCAGGAACAGAGGCAAATGGTGGCCCAGTGTGTCTGCGCCAAAGGAGGTCAGCACCTATAAGGTCTGCAGCCCAACTTTGTGTGGTTACTAGGCTAAGGTGAAGTCAATGAAGCATCAATTCAAATGTTTGATGTAACGTTGTCGAGGAGAGAAGGAAATCTTAGAAGTGGAACGCGTCGCCCATGCATAGGACCCTCTTTCCCGGTCACTCTGGGTGGGAGGAGAGGTCCCAGGAATGAATTCAGTCGTCAGAGTGTGGGGTCGAGTTCTGTCATCCCATCCCTGTAGCAGGAGGAAGCCTCGCTCCAGGGAGAGGCCGTGTGGGGTAGGGGTGGGGACGAAGGCTCTGGCTTCAGTTCGGATCTTGCACTTGCCGCTGGTCCTGGGACCTTGGGCAAGTTACCAACTCTGGTAACCTTGCTCCTAGGTAGCAGTCATAAAGGTCAGCTTTATTTTTATAAAGAATGTTAGCGGGGTGGTGAGATTTCTCTAGATTTCGCATCTCAGCTGTGAGAATTTGGGCCACTTAACTGTTCCTGAATTCCTGTTTCTTTCACTGTAAGATGCCGACAGTGAGCCTTCTTTACAGTGTTTTTAATGATAATCAAATGAGATAGCAAATGTTTTTAAAAACGAGGCGCTTGAGCTCGTATTTTGATGAATTGTAAAGCGCCTCTCCCAAGCTTGTGTTTTGACAAATTGCAAAATTTATCAGATGCCTCTTCCATCCGTCTTCTACGTGGTGTCTGTTTGCCTGCTTTCCTTCCATCAGCGTCCCGGGCCTCTGCTAGGTGTAGTCCATGAATGTCACGGGAAGAGTAAATGGCCTGCTTGCTCTTCCCGTCCCTGGCCATGCAAACCTGACAAGTCACTTCGTATGTCCTGGGAAGGTCATACAGGTCAGCTCACACGTGGTCTCGAGAAGTTGCTATTTACAGTAAATAAGGCCGGGGAGATGGGACCAATTAATATATTTGCATGGAGGTAGGTGAATGTGACTCTGAACTAGAAAGTGCTCGAAAGTCATTTTGGTCAAAGAATTCATGTGCTTGTCAAGTGTTTTCAGTGGAGAATGCTGCACAGATCTCAGCACACACCGTAATGCTCAGCTCACAGAAGCTTCTCAAGAAAGATTTGTTGACCAACGTCCAAGAACAAATACATTCTCCCTGGACGGGATCATGGCGCCAGTCTCTTTTCTCTCTGTATCTAGCTCTGTGGCTCCTGTGGCCTCTGCCTCTTTGCCTCCCAGGCTAGACCTACCCTGTCCTTGTTCAAAAGTAGCACCCCTGCATCTCAGATGCAACTTTCCACAGTGTTCCAGGAGGTGTGCAAGGGGAGTAAGGCACCTGAATCCGAAAAGGGATTACTTTCAGGTCAGAACTGAAGGCTCCGTGGGTGGAGATTCAGATCTGTTCGGAGGTACTCCCTTGACGTTGCCGTTCCCCTCCATAGTTCTAGAGACAAGGAAAGTTGTTAGTTTGCATTTGTCCACCATAACTTGTATTTGTGGACGAGCTAGGAGTGACACCAGAGTCGGTGTTTAACCAACCAAGAGTTTGCGGGGGGAATTCGGTTCTGTTTCAGTTGATAGGGTCTTACTGCTGGGGCATAGCTGAGGCTCTGAGACTCAAGTGTCAAGAGAGACTCTTGGTCTGAAAGCCAGCTGTCTAGGTGGCTCCTGGGTGGTCCAGCCGAAGAAGGGAAGGGGGCAGTGATTAGTCGGCTCCCCCCTTGCAGGGGCCGAGGCGGCTGTGAGCGCGTCGAGGCCTGTGGTCAGACTGGAGGGTGTCCGTGCCCGAGGAGAGGCTGCGTGCTGCGGAAGGCATTTGACTTTAGGAGAGCGACGGATGGCACTGTTAAGTAGAAGCGCTGTGCTCTCCTAGCGCTCGCTGCCTGCTCCCTCTCCATCTGTTTCTCAGCTCTGACTCTGCCAGCAATCTATTCTTGCTTCCACTTTCCAATAAGTTCCTAAAGGCACCCGTGGCGTACAAGCCTTGCTCCTGGGCGGGGAGGCCGCCCAGCCAGGAATCGGCACGCTTGCTGCTAACAGCCGTGATTAACATGCGGGCCCTGAAACACGAGAAGCTGGGAAAGCAAGACCTGGGGGTGTTTCAGTGACGCATGCTTTCTACCCCGCATCCTGTTAAAACCTCAGCTCCTCCGAGAAGCTTTCCCTGATCTCATTAAACTTGGCCCAGCCCTGATCACCTGTCTGTGTATAACCCTCCCCCGTGCCCTTGCACCTGCTGGGGCCCCATATCGTGGGTCCATGTCGTGGATTAGCCCATGTCAGTGTTCCATCCCCCCTTGGCCAGCCACTCTGCGCAGTCTGGGCCATCTGCCTCTGTGACCAGGCTGCGCGCACCCGACAAGGGCTGTCACACTTTACTATTATTTCAAACGAAATTTAATTAGGAATGACTATATTTCACAGTATGGATCCAAAGCTTTGGATAATGCAGGCTTCTACATAGGAGATGTCTTTATCCTCTTACTTTCTGTTCATTCTTTCCACAAACATTTATTGGGCTCCGATTAGGGGCCAGGCACCATGATTGTGGGGTTACGGAGTTGAACGAGACTGGATCTTCCCCTCAAGGAACTCACAGTCTCGTGGGAAATCCAGAGCTAGCAGATCAAAATAGGGTATCATTTGATGCAACGTTAGAATGATTCAGAGCGCATTGGCAGTGAAACACCAAAGCGGTATAACTAACAGAGCCAGGTGAGATCAGAGACGGCAGCCTGGAGGAAGTGACCACTCAGCAAAGCCTTAAAGGAAAGGTTAAGGCTAGCCCAGTGTGTGTCTGGGGGGCTGGGGTAAGCTCCAGGCAGAGGTGCTTATAGGAATAAAGGTACAGAGGGTACGGACAACAGCGCTGTGTGCTGGGAACTATGAATAGTTACTACAGCTATGTCGCAGTTAGATTTTGCATTTTGGAAAGATCACTCAGGCAAGCTTCGTGGAGGGTAGAATTGAGTTATACAGCCGCAAGCAGGGACTCATTTCCGAGGCTGCTGAACTGTCCAAGCAAGAGACGGTGGGGGCCTGAACATGAACTAGGAAAGTAGTAGCAGGGAAAGAGGGAAGGGTGAGAAATTGAGAAGTAGGTAGAGACAGAATCAGCAGGACATGGTACTAGCCAGCACAGGAGGGAGAAGCAGGGGACCAGATTCAGGGAAATGAGGAGAGAATGGGCCTTAGAGCAAGCAAAGGCGTGAGAAGGTTGCAAGAGAGCAATGTCTTTATAAAAAGCCAAGAAGGGGGTGTGGTTGGCAATGCCAAGTGCTACAAGAGGTCACTTAAGATCAGGACTGGAAAATTTCCAATAGGTTAGCAACATAATGTTCATTGGTGACCTTGGTGTGGATGGCTTTAGGGGTGCAAGACAGAATTGCATGGGGTGATGAGGGAATAGGAAAAACAAAAGTGAATTCAGATAGAACCATTTTCTTCTTCAGCTACCTCTGGCCTAAAAGCTTTTCAGGCATCCAAAATTATGTTTGAGGCCTGAAAAAATTTATTAGCTTCAAAATGCAAAGAAGAAACTGCAAAATTAAATTAAGACGTGTTTAATTAAATATCTCCAAAATGTAACATTGTTTCGACTTCATTAATTTTTAAATTTAATATTCATAAAAACTTCATTACATTTAGAAACAATTTTTTTGGTTCGACTTTTCTCATTTTGCAAACATTCCCTTGTAGGCACAATGATTGCTGAGAAATCACAGCCAGTTACAAATTAACTGTTGCTTGATACTTAGTCACATCACAAGCAAAATTTTTAAAATGCATTTAACATAAGATGTGGGTGCATTTTCTTTTACTTTTATGTGAGATGGGGCCTCCAAATGTACATGTCATAAGGGCTTTAAAATGTCTTAAAATACTTCTGATAGAGACAACTGTTTCAAAAAGCTTGGCCGGGGAAGGAAGGAGAGAGAAGGGGTGTTCACTAGGCAGAGTTGGAAGGGGAAGGAGGGCTTCTTATTTTCTCCCTGAGAAGGGAGGCATGTGACTAAATGCATGTGCCGAGGGAGAGTCAGGGCGAAGAAGAGAGTCAGGAGGGCCGGGGTGGTGCTGAGACAGGCAGGGGAAGCAGCTAGAGCCCAAATGGCAAAATTGGCCCCGCCGCAGGGGCGTTCCCCTCTGCAGAAACAGGAGGGGAGGTTGACTCCTTTCAGGGGGATCCTAGTCTTTTTTTTTTTTTTTTTTTCTGTATCAGGCAGAACCATCCCAAAGTGATCAGAGAGTCTTATATTACCTGCACAGTCACCTGGGGAGTCCGTTTACCCGAACAGGTGGGCTTCCTTGCTATCACGGTGGTCACTGCCCCTTCACTGAGGCCTCCATGCAGCCTTCCCCACAGCTGGAGAATTGAGTTCATCCGTGATGCTCAGATGCACACCCCAATACCCACGCACCTGCTGCTGGAGCAGGGGCCAGAGCACCCCAGCCAGGTCCTCTGTGCACGCTTCTTCCTCAGGTGTCCTTGCTGTCTGCCCCATTCACGTGGTTCCCGATGTTCCCCTAGTCAGAAACTTTCTGTCCAAATGATCCCAGGTTAGAGGGGCAGGTGTTCAAATGAACCCCAAGTACCTTCCTCCCGGAAAGTAGAAGTCTACTCCAAATGCTATATGCCTTCCCTTAGAATTGAGTTTTTAAATATCCCCCTGTTTTGGGTTATTCAAAAGAGAGGATCCATTTCTGCACAGGTTCTCAAAAGTCAGCTGGGGGGGCCTGCAGAGCACCGCGCAGAGCCCTTTGGCTGTATTCGTGATGGGAGCCACGGTAGCGGACGATTGGCGTAGGCCGCACTGCACTGGGCTGGGCTGTTGTCAAAACAAAACAGAAATGCGACAGACATTCACTCGAGGCTTTGTGAGAGGAAACCCGAGGCATCTTGACATGGCGAGGTGCGGCTAGTTTTCTAGCTCTCCAAGATGCAGAAGGCAGTGTCAGGTTTCTCTTCCTGAACTAAGCTCGTCTCGTGATGGCACGTGAGGCTGGGTTTCCCTCACGCTGACAGAGTTCCGTGTCCCACGGATTACACAGATAGCCCAAACGTGCAAGCATTCTGGAATAGCACAGCGCGTAAGCTACCCTCTTGCGCATTTTCCCAGATAAAAGATGCTTCTTGATTTACGATTGTGGCCCCTGTTGAATCAGGGTCTCATGGACTTATGCCACTCCCCTAAAGTTTGGGATTCTCTGATACCAAATAAAACATCCAGTGAATAGCTAAACTCAATGTTTGACACCGTGGAAATGAAACAACCATGAAACCCTACAAATGTTTACTGAGTATCTGCTATCTGCCAGGTATCACACTTGGTAGTGAGGATACAGCTAGAAATTGTGCCTGACTTCAAGGAACTTCGTCGTGCACATTGCTTCTAAAAATACTGATCTGCAAACTAATTTTAGGTCTAGCTGGAAAAGAATCACCTGTGAAATGTATTTTCAAATGCTGATTCCTGGGCCCCACCTCCAGAGATGCGCATTCAAGAGGTCTGGTGCAGGACAAGGAATCTATATCTTGAACAAGCTTCCCATGTGGTTCTGATGGCAACTGCTGGTCAGGAGCGAAAAAAACGTTCTTACTGTCTCAATAAGTATTGGAGTAAACCTGTTGACACAGATACGTAAATGGATTTTTTTCTATCCATAGCTTGGTTGAAACACCTGCTTTCTATCCAGCAAACCCAGCATTGTAAAGATTGACTAAATTTTTTATGAAACATCTAGAATTTGTAGGTATTTTGGTATCATGTCTCTGGAGGCTAACTCAAATTTTCATAGACCCTTTTCTTTAAAAAAAAAACATTTTATTTATTTATTTGAGAGAGAGAGAGAGAATGAGTGATCAGGAGAGGGGCAGAGGGTGAGGGACAAAGGGTCCCCAGGAGACTCTGTGCTGAGCACAGAGCCCAGCGTGGGGCTCAATCTCACGACCCTGAAATCATGACCTGAGCCGAAACCAAGAGTGAGACGCTGAACTGACGGCACCATCCAGGCACCCCTGACCGTTTCCTTAAAATGACCCTCACCTCCCACCCCCAGAAGGCCTTTTGGAGGCTTCTCACTGGTTTCTTCCTTTTGCAATGAGATCCTCCCCTCTTCTTCTCCAGCTATGCCACACTTTTTTTCCCCAAAAGAGTAATTCTGTCTCCTGCGAGGAAGATGTGTATAAAGCATCTACAAGACTCAAGTTCTGGTTGGTTGATGACTTTCAGCATTGTGGTGGAGCGATTCCGTCTTGTAGCCCTCTTACGTTATTTTGTGTGTGTTCTCACTTTCTTATAGGTCTGGGAATGGAGAATATTGGTGGAATCTTTGTGGTTCTTATTTGCGGCTTAATCGTGGCCATTTTTATGGCTATGTTGGAGTTTTTATGGACTCTCCGACACTCGGAAACTACGGAGGTAAATCTTCAAACGGGTACGACTTACAGTGTTGGCAGACGGGCTCGCGCACCTGCAAAAGTCACTTCAGACAAAACCTAGGAGATCCCATAAGGGGGTGGAGCGCCGATGGGACAGTGTGGCGGAGACAATCCCCGTCCCACAGGCAAGAGGTCTGGGTCGATGCTTCATCACGTACCAGTTATGCAAGGAAAGTGAGCTTCAGAATCTTTTCCAAAACAGCCCAGCCGATAAATACATGATGAGTGTTGTACACACAGCAAAGTCTTACACACCTGTAATTTAAGATGTAGTGTGGCAAAGAAAAACAGGCCGAAGTACCAGGATACCAGTGGAGGTGAGGACGTTGGTTCTGTCTTCGGTATGTTTTTGCCTTACCGGTAAAGATGTGTAGAGAGATCCCAATTCACGTAGGGCCGAGAAGTACATCTTCCTTCTCAGGGATTTTGAATCCATTTAATTCCTGAACCTGTGGCTTAGAAACTGGGTTCATATAAATTTCACACCGACTGAGAAGTCTGAATAGAAGGGAGAAGACGTTATCCCATTCTGTCTCCATTCTATCTTAGAGAAGGGGCACCGGTCCTTACATGCTGATGCCATTATTCAGTTTTTAAAGTGCATTAGCTTCTCTCTCCATCTCTGAATTCTGGATCATTGTAAGCCTCCTCCCTTAATTGATGCTGGAGAAACAGGGGTGAACATGCGCCCCTCCATCTGTGAAGTCCAGCCTCAGGCGGGGCCTCGGTATAGCACTGCCTTCTAGACCTTGTTCTTTGCCGTGCTCGAACTCCTTCCCATATCCACTAGGACTTCCAAACCATCACCCACTCCTCCCATCCCTTTGCCCCTTCATGCATAAAGGTGAATTTTATCTCCCACCCACCCCCACGGAGTCAGGAATGGCTAGCCCCAATTTAAAACCCCCACTGAACACTTTACCCACAGCTAAAGCCCTCCCCCCACCCCCCCACCCCCCCACCCCGCCTTTGCACCACAGCAGATGTTTCTGGGCATATCTTTGTCTCTGCCTTCATCCCACTTCCCTTGGCTACTCGAGGACTTTCCTTTTTCTTCCCTTTATGTTTGCTTCCTGCTCTGTCCCCAACATCTAAAATTATGCTCAAGTTTATCCTCTGTTTTAAAATAGTAGTAGTATTGGGGCGCCTGTGTGGTTCAGTCTGTTAAGCATCTGACTCTTGATCTCAGCTCAGGTTGTGAGTTCAGGCCCCATGTTGGGCTCCGTGCTGGGCTTTTCAACAAAAAGCCATAAAATAATAGCAGTGTTACTATTGCTCTTGCATTATCCTTCCCCTCCTCCAAACCCAGGGGATTCGGCTGTCTCCATTTCCTGACCTCCCATCCAGTCCTCAGTGCAGGGCAGTCTGGCTCCTCCCCACCCCGGCACTGAAAGGTCATTGCTAAGAGGTCTAACCCCTCCCATTGGACGAAGCCAAAGAGAACCCAGTGGGCTTTCTTGGACCTCAGTGTGCCCTTCACGAAGTGGACAGTTCCTTCCAGAAGCTCTCTCCTCCCTTGCCTTGCCTGACACCAAGCTTTCTTGGTTCCCCTCCTACTTCTCCCTCCAGCTTTACTGGCTTTCCCCCTTTGTCCACTCCTAAAATAGTGGTGCTACTTATTTACTCCATAAGAAGCAATTCAGGTGTTCCTTTCCCTATGAAAGTTTCCCCAGTTCTCCTGCCTTCTTCCCTGGACAAGAGGAGTTGATCATTCCTCCTCTTTTCTAACACCATTGCAACCTGTGCATCAAGCACTTATACACTGTGTTGCAATTATTTTTGTATCGGCCTCCCTACTAATCATTGCACTGCCTAGAATCAGGACTATGTCCTCTCTCTCTGAATTTCCATGCAAAGCACAGTGCTTGATACATAGTTGACAGCCAGTAATTGTATGTCTTGTCACATGTAATAGATTTGGCAGGTGCTCTTGTTTTAGCTGTTGCAGTTATTACTGGAAGCACAGAGACGTTAAGGGACGTGCCCAGAGTCTCTGATATTTAGTAACAGGTCTAAATGGGCCATAACCCATTAGGTGATATGACTTCTCTGAAGCCACTTCAAGTAGAGGATCTGTGCGTGTTTGGTTATTCTCAAGAGCTCAAGCACCGTCTAGATGTATCTTGAAAAATTCAGTGAGGACTTCCAAGAGCTAAAATGAAGAGTAAAGGCTCCATTAGCTGTTTGGCTCTGGTAGAACAATTGTTCCGTTGATAGAACTCGGAGACTGGAGAGAGCAGGTTTCTTCTCCTATCACCATCCAGGAAGTGTCCTTTCCAGTGCAGAGTGGAGAACATAACAGAGCATACGTGTGATTTGGAGTAAATAAGTTTAGGTTCAAATTCTGGGTCAGCTATGATGAGTCGAGTGATTTTTCACAAGGCATATAACTTCTCTGAGCCTCTCTTTCCACATCTGTGAAATGGGTATAGTAGAGGTAGCAGCCGTGCAGGTTCATGATTCTTCACCCACAATTCTGAAACCTTAAAAGCTTGGAGAGTTCCAAATTTTTTATAAATTTGATGCAAAGTACATTTGGCAACAAAACTTGCACGGGTCCAGGGCTAACGTTAATGTTAATGGTCTTTATCCCATTCAGTGTAAAGGTAAATACATTTGCTACAGAAATGCTAATGTGCTCTTTTCCAGTTTCATTGATAAGTAATTGACATACATTACTGTGTAAGTTTAAGGCATACAGGATGATGGTCTGATTTACCGCTGTTGTGAAATGATCACCACAGTAGGTTCAGCTAACATCCGTCATCTCATAGAGATACAATAAAAAGAAGAGAAAGAAAAAAGGAAAACCCATTTTTTCCTTGTGATGAGAACTCTCAGGCTTTACTCTCTTAACAACTTTCAATGTGCTTGAATATACGGTCTGCCCTGGACCCCACTGGGTGTGATAGATAGTATATTACATGTGTGTTGTATTACCTCTCTAAAATCTAAACTATTCTGAAATATAGCTGGACCCAGGGGTTTCGTATCAGGAGACTGTGGACCTATCGGGGTGGTGGTTGCTGTTGCTTCTGTTGTTGTAGAGAGCCTTAGCTCTAGTTATAACCAGTTGACCCAAAGAATGAGAGGCTTAAGCCTGAGAGCACAATGTGCATGGAGACGTGGCTTTTTCAAGGACTTCCAAGACTGACCTGCAGAAGAGGGGCTATTTATTTAGTAGGCTTCAAGTTACACATTTCACTGGGATGGATGGGGACATTTTCAGAGAGACGAATTGTGAAGTCCGTAGAAGGAAGCCCCGTTTCATGGGCTCTCTCCCCAACATGGTGAGGACGTCCTCTCTAGAAGTGTCCAAAGACTGGACCACCCGCTGGCAGGGCTATTGAGCTCTATGGTATGGAGGGCGTTCCAATGCTAAGTGGGAGGTGGAATGAGGGGGCGGATTGCAAGGTCTTCCCAATATATCCGTACCTAAGATTATGTGATTCTGAGACACTGCCCCCCAGCACCCCTACCAGAACAGATGCGCCAGCGATGCGCAGGGGCTGGTTCTGAGAGGTTGGGCTGTGACCTCCTCCTTCCCCCCAGGTGTCCGTCTGCCAGGAGATGGTGACCGAGCTGCGCAGCATCATCCTATGTCAGGACAGTGCCCATCCCCGCCGGCGGCGCGCCGGGCTGCCTCCTCCCCGGCCCCCCATCCCCGAGGAGCGCCGGCCACGGGGGACGGCCACGCTCAGCAATGGCAAGCTGTGCGGGGCCGGGGAGCCCGACCAGCTGGCACAGAGACTGGCCCAGGAGGCCGCCCTGGTGGCCCGCGGCTGCACACACATTCGCGTCTGCCCCGAGTGCCGCAGGTTCCAGGGCCTGCGGGCGCGGCCGTCTCCAGCCCGCAGCGAGGAGAGCCTGGAGTGGGAGAAGACCACCAACAGCAGCGAGCCCGAGTAGCCCCGGGGGCGCCGGACACGTGCAGGCCGGCTGGGGAGGCCGGAGGGCCAGCCGGGGGGGCGCCGCGCTCCGCGGGCAGCCGGCCTTGCACAGCGTCCACGCTTCTCGTCGGAGCCCGGATCCAGGAACTTGCCCCAAAGAGCGCAGAGCCTGCCGCCCCAGCCAGAGCCAGCACGGGGGTCCGGGAGCTGGGGCCACCCAGAGACGTTGCACCCCAGTGGCGAGGGGACGCCCTCCCTCCCGACCCCAAGGACCCATCTTCTCCCAGTGGGCCTTTCCCTCCCGCCAGAATTACAGAGTCTGGGGTGGGGGTCCCTGCCCAGACCTGTCCAGAGAATTGGTGGCATCATCAGTGGAATTTCCCCAAGGAAGGGGCCATTGTACCCTGGGTCTAGTTCTTACAGGAAAACAAATTAAACTCAACAGGGAAGTTTTTCTTTTCTGGATTTGTACATTTTCGTTAGTGTTCTTTTGTTTCCCCTTTCTGCACCCCCCACCCCACTTTTCTTCTTTGTTGTCTTCTTAATTCTAGCCATTTGTTTGGGGGTGGTTTTTTGTTTTTGTTTTTTGGAGGGGGAGGCTGGGTTAGGAAATGGAAGTCTAAATAATCCGTTTCTTTCTCCTAAATTTTAGGACGTGGAGCGGCCAGTGCGTCGGATTTCAGGTGCCGACCTCTCTTTTCTGGGTGGGGGTTGGGGGTGCCAGAGAGCGTAGGAGAAGGGTCTTGGGAAGAATAAGGTGGAGAGTCTCAAAAGTCCATTAAAGTAATTTTGTAAATGCCAAAATCCAATCAACTCGTAGTTTCCTCAGAGAGACCTTGAAATGCCTGGGATTTCAGGGGTTACTGTGTCTTCTCTTTCTCTTTCTCTTTCTGACTTTCACTATCACTGGGTTTGATTTGGTCTTTTGTGACTGTGATCCCTCAACAAGAGAGACAGGGGAGGAGAGCAGAATGCACGAGGTGTCCTGGGGCCTTGCTTAAGGAGCAGAGTGGGGTGACACACTTTTCCCATACCCTGGCCTTGGCTTCAGATGGAATGTGCTAGTCACAGGGGAGGAGGGGGCGGGGCCACCCTGTTGGTATGGTGCATCCTTTGTTAATGGGCATATCTTTTTAACCAAACTCAGTAGCTGCCTATGAAGCCAGACCCCCAAGGCCGTCACGGATTGGGTGATTTCTCCTAGATGTGAGACCTGGGTGCAGGCATGTGTGTGAGTGCGTGCTGTATTTATTAAAGGGAAACACCTGAAGTAATCAAGCACTTGCCAGGTTCCTAGGAGACAGGTGGAGTCTCACAGCTGATACATAGCCCTGGGAACTGGGGACCCTTAAGCCCTAACCTCAGCTTGGGCAGAAGTCCCCTTGCGTGAATTTAAGTGTTTGACTTCTCTTCCATCTCTGAAATCAGAGTTACTGATTCTTTCCAGGCTCTCAGATGGCTGCTAGTTACCGCTGTACTTGTGAAATGTTTGCAGGGTCCAGCGCACTCGGCTGATGGGAGGGGTGAGGCTTCCCAGCCGCTGCGTGACCTTTGCTTGGCTCCACTAGTTGGGACTTTCACGCAGAGAGTTTTCATTTTCTGATGGAAAACAAATTCTATGCAATTTCTGATTGTAAACTTAGAAAATTCAGAGGGAGAGAGAAATTTTACAGCCCCTACCACCACCTCCACCACCACCACCACCTTGAATCGAATTGTCCTCACGTTTCTGTTCTGAATGTACTAAAATAAAGACATCTTTGGAAGCTGATGAGCTTAATTCCATGTTTTTTTTTTACCATGTGGGTAGTTCAACATCTGTGTGCCAGGCCAGTTAGTTAGAACTGCCATCCTGGAGGCCAAATGGGACCCTGATGATTCCCATTAAGGGTGCCAGTTTTGTCCTAGGCTGACCTTCTGTCTCATGAATTTGAATCTTTTTTTTTTTCCCTTTTCCTCTTTAACCATCCAATGATGGCAAGCTCTGAGAGGACTCGAGTATTTTTTTCAACCTTGCCTCGAGTCTCGTGGATTTGGTGGGAAGGGCACCGAAGGCCGCCTGACCACAGACCCAAATGGTGCCACGCTGTTCCAACCCACAGCTCCATTCCTTGCTTCCAGCCATGTGGTCTCTACTGTCAGATCACACTGGGGGCGGGAAGGGTTGTTTTTTTTAAAAACTCGTTTTTATGAGCAGGATATCTTGATCAATAGCAAACTTTTTTTAATGGATTAGTGAAATAAATGTCCCCATGAATCATTTGTAAAGTCTGTTTCTTTCACTGCGTGGAGTGAAGATAAGAGTGACAGCACTAGACAGTTTCTCTTAGCTGCTGGGGACTATCGCTGCACCTCACGCAAGCTGGTCAGTGAACCTGCAAGCAGCTAGTCCTCTTCCTTGGTTTGTCTTCACTTTTTATCTGTTGGTTGTTGGCTTTCTTTTCCATTCTGTATTTTCTATCTGACTCTGTATACTGTATAAAGCAGTTTTTTCTTGTCTGTTTATCTTTCTTCGACTGGAATATTTACAATAAAACAGAAACAAACCCTGAAGTGTTAGTGATGGATGAAAGCTGTTTGGGTTTGGGAAGGATAGTTTGGTGTGTCTGACATCCAGATACTCTAAAAGCAAGTAAAAATATAAACCCACTTGGTGTCTTCCCCTCCACCTGCCCTCCTCTCTCTCTCTCCCTCTCCCTCTCTCTGTCTCTCTCTCCACCCTGTCCAACTCCCCACCCCCTTTGGCTCTTTATTCAGATCCCAGGAAAGTCTAGGTGGCTCCTTTCAATTTGTAGTCCTGGGAGTCTGAGCCAACCCCCCTCCCCCCCAAACGGATACACATGGTAATGAAGTTCGGGATTCGTAGGGTTTTGTCTTCCTAAATGCACTTTCACAGAATAGCCATCTGTTGATACCTGGGGTAACTCTAGTCAGATATCACCCCAGATTCCACTGGGAGCTTGAAGATTACATCAATTAAAATATAATACTTTGCTTTATTTCTTTTAATTGCCTTGCAGGGCCCCAACCGTCACAAGATCTCTACCCCAGAACCCAGGTGGGGTGTAAGTTGAGCGTGTAGATGGCCGAAAATCTTTTGGCTTCCTCTAATCCAATGCTCATATGAGAATATTCATCCTGGGAACTTGCCAACCGGCCGCCTTATTGGTTAGGTGAGACTGACATATCATGATAACCGATCCACCTGGGGCCACTCTGTGAAAGTTTATTAGTTTTGGATTCCAAGGAGTTGAATTTTCTTTTGGAATCCAAAGGGGACTTCCCCATGGTGTAGGAGTCAAATACGTGAGGCCAGCGAGGGCTGGGGCATTTCAGACACAGCAGACTGGTGCTTGGAGTGGAGCTTGAGAGCACCATTTGTGGCTCTCCCACCAATAGGGTGTGCACAGCAAGGTAAAATAGTCTGGAAACGATAAGGGAGATTTAATTCCCTGACTGGTTGTTCGCTCTCTTGGGGTAATAACAAAGAGGCCTGTTTGGAAAATTCAGAGAAGGAATCCTTTCATAAAGATTTGCTGAAGGCTGGTGCTTCCTATGGGGCCCTCTCAAGACAGAAATTAAACCTTTGGTTGCCTTGAGCTATGAGTTATTCCCGTGTTTTCTGTGAAAGATGACTTTTTCCCCATAGGCATGTCCCCACCATTACCCAAATAATGCCCCCAGGGGATGTCAATCTGGTCATCCAATAGTGTGCCTCAAAGATTGGTGATGTCATGCCTTCAAAAAGCTCTTCTCAGAGAAAAAATATATATTTTACTTTATTTTCTTAAAATATGTGTTTTATATAAATATGAATATAAATATCTTTCTACACTGATGTATCTACATATCTACATATAAAGATAGATATAGATATATTTTACAACTTGGTGTGGCTTCAGGAGGAGAAAAGTGGCCAAGTTTTAGAACTGAAGGGATCAACAAACCTGTTGTAATTTAAGGACAACCAGGCAAGAGAAGTTCTGTCACTCTTGATAGGACATCCCTGTTCAAATTTTATTAATGCCATGCTCCTTAATCGGAAGAATGAATGGAAACGTACTAATATGACACAGATAGCACCAGTGTTGAGAAAGAAGGAAGTCTACAAAGACGATAAAATGGATAACAACCTCTCTGGTCGAACATGGCAAAGACTTGAGGCCCCAAGAAGGAAGGAGCATAAAGAAATGGAGTCCATAATCTGTCCAGATATTAGCTAAGGGCATGCGTATAAATATTTCCCTGGCTGGAATGTATTGAAGCGTGTCAGGGAATCAGTGCCTCGTGACTGAGGTTGTGTCTGGGCACCTGACCGTAGTTAACAGGTAAGACTGTGTAGAGTCCACATTATGGAGGATGGAGATCAGACATGTAAGTGCAATGATCCTCCTGCTAGAAAATTAGCCGGAAGATCCCGCCCACTTTCATATTCCTTGTGCCTAACCTAATGTTCTCTCTTGACTATGCCAGAGAAGTCAGAGGGACCAAAGGACCTCTCATCCTGCTGGCACTTTTTTTAGGTTAGCAAGTGACCTTGAGAGGGTATTTCTCTCTCATCCTAGCACCATACTAGATTCTGTGGGATGTAATGAAGAAGTAGAAGAGATTATCCGTACTCTGCCTGGGCAGACAAAACTCACCTATGAAGAACAGTGGAAGTAAGGCATGAAATATCCAAGTGCCGGAGTGTGTGACTTGGAATATAAACCATGTAGAAATTCAGAGGGGCTAAGGCCTCTATCTGGGTGGTTGAGACGGGCTTAGTGGAGGAAGCAGGACTGTGACTTGGGGTTGTTACAAACAGTTTTCATGGCTAGAAAAACAAGACTGCTTCCTCTCCCCTGGCGTGCACTATGGTTCATTCACGTTGAGTTGAGCGCTCTTGGGACCAGAGAGAGCTTGTTGTTGTCTGTATTGTTTTGCCTTCATCCACATGCTCCTTTTTGTGGGATTCCGGCTCTCCTATTATGCTCCTTCCTGTTGGCTGCCAACACTGGAGATTTGCACCTCTAGCTCATGCCTGGGCTTTGAATTATAGTAGCGGGATTAGCTGCAGAGACAAACAGCCTAGCCCTACAGAATACAGAAAGACTAACTGGAATAAGCAATGAAATGGTCTGAAGTGGATGATGAGCTCAAATGTTTTTTAAATTGGGGGGAAGGAGTGTGACTACAGAAGTGAAGGTGTGGAACCAATGTGAAAAATTAATACAGAACACCCCCCCCCCAATTTGGGATGTATAGGAACATTGAGAATGATTTTCCTTTTCAGTCCATTAAACCATCCTGTTATCCATAGCACACGGAGTCTGCCTGGAAGGGTCTTCTACTTGGATTGTTCTGATTAGGTTTGTGGTAGCTTTTCCATTAAGGATAACAGAATGTAACTTCCGTTTCTACATCGTCTGTAATCCTATAGCACTAACTGAGCATGGAAAAGCTTTTCAAAGCACCAAAACTTGGTCAGATGTGAAGGTCAAGGAGAGAAGTCACAAGCAGGTAAACAGCATCCCGCAGCATTACCAGGAGACTGTGCATGCCCACGCGTTCAAATGTGGGGACAGGACTTGAAGAACTAGCTTAAGGAGGATCATATGAAAAACAGTTCTGCACAGAGAAATTTATTTTTCTTTGCTTCCTCCCTTTCCCCTTTTGTAGGCTGAACCGTGCGCGTGTGTGTGTGCGTGCGTGCGTGTGTGTGCACACGCATGGTGGTTTAGCACAGAAATGCAGGTTCTGTCGGTGCCCCCTATGCCCATTTCAAAAGAGAGAAGACACTTTGCATTATCACTTCAGCCTTTCTCCGTGCTGCTAGATAATATTGGCGGGTTTAGTCCTCTGGCTTAGTTCCCGCTGAGTGATCTTTGATGTAATTTATTTCTCAGCCAACCGTATATGTAGATGCATGAAGTAAAAGGTGTTTTTTCCCCTTCCCAGCTGAGTGTTAAGATGCCTGAGCTGACTTCTTAAAACCTCTTTCCCTCCATCTCCATCAGCTGCAAAGCTAAGTTCCTCTTGCATTAAGAAGTGACCAGACAAAAAGCAAAGCCAGTGGTGTTACTGAGCACAGCCTGTAAGAACAAGAGCACGGAGGTTGACTTCCATTTACACTCTGTACTTATCAATAGCCGTGTCCATTTTAGGCAGAAAACAATTTTCAGAAAGGTCAAGACAATGGAATTGTTAAAATGTGAGTGGTCGGGTTGGCCAATAACGCACAGAATTTAAGAAATAACATTTTTATTCAGCTAGCACATGTTTCGTTCCAAATAAAGCCACAGATGTGCTGAGGCTGCCATTATTTCCAGAGGATTTGAGGTCTTCCCTGATCCAGCCCAGGCTGATCTTTCAAACTTTTCCTGGCACTTTTCTCACCTACCTTCCATCCACCCTACAGTCAAACCATGCCACTTCCCGTTCTGTCTTTATCCTGTTTGTTCCGTGCCTTTCTCCTATGTCTTCCCTTGGGCAGTGCTCGCCTTCTGGAATGCCCTTCCCAGTCATCTCTGAATTGCCAAAGCCTACCTATTGAAGAGCTAGCTCACCTATCATCTCCCCCTGTGAAGTCTTCAAGGATCCCCATCCCCAAGGAAGTGAGGAGATAACCTCTCTCTCTCCTGAACATCCCCAAGCTTTTTCAATGGCCCTTAGCCCTTCCGTCCTTGAATTATATGTACTTGATACATATGTTGTTCTTACCCCTACCTACCAGAGTAAGGCACTGACCGTGCAGAGAAAATGCCTTTCTCATCTTTTATTCTTTCAGTGTAGGATTCCTGGCACATACTGAGTTCCCATGGAGGAATGCATGAATGAATGAGACAAGTTCAACTGAGACCAAACGTACATAAAAATGCTGTGGGTAGGACACTGAGTGGCAGGAATATGTTAATATGCCCTTGATCTAAAGCAGTTGTGCATAGGACAACTTAATAATTTACACCAGGCAAAAATATGATTTCCCTTATTTTACTGGGCATGAACCAAGTGGGGGAGAGAAGGTTGATAACATTCATAGACTGGTGGAACATTGGTTCCAGTCGCTAGGTACAAGGGAATATTTTCTTGCAGCCGTCTCCAGCCGACATGCCTTCTCTATAGGTTAGAAGGATTTGGCCTCCCGACTCCCACGCCAGCTTTGGAAAAATCAATCTGCCTTCTCCCTTCTCTCCTCATTATCCTCAAAAAGTGATTTCTGCTCAAAATAAAATTACCAAAACTTGGTTCATGGGCAATCCATTTCAATATAAGTCTATCAAGGTGGTACTTGCTCAGAACAAATGGGATCGATCTTTACCAACGTAATCAAAATCAACTTCAGTTTCCGCATACATGCCTGCCGGGAAAACCAAAACCTTTCCCCTCGGTGGTTTGCTTTTAAAATGTAAAACATCGCCACAGTTTGAAGGTCCACAAATTACAACTCTAGCAGGTAGACTGATTACCATACTAAGGAAGTCTAGTCAGTTTTGATGAGTTTCGAAAAATGCTGTTTTCCTTAACATATACTTTAAGGTTCAGGGTGTTTTTATATATATATAAATTTTTTATATATATTTATAATATATTTATATATATAATATATATGTATTTTATTTATAAATATATATAAATAAAAAGCCATATATATGTATAATTAATAAAGTAATACACATGCATTATAGAAAATTTGGAAAATCCAAAAAGGAGAAGAAAAAAAACAAATGAACCCAAATGGCAGTACCTAAAGAAACTCAGTATTAAAATTTTGTTTTCTAGTGATTTTTAGATGTTTTTGAGTCATCGTGACCTTACTGTGTCCTACTGCATTATCTTTCTCCCCTATACACACCGAGCTTATCCAACAAAATTGTGAGCTACTTGAAGGCAGAAATTAGGCACCATCACACTTCCCTGGGGTCCCTGGGGTAGCTCACAATAAGCCTTGCTCCGTGCCCGTCGCCGTAGTAGATGCTGGAATAATGAGTGGCTTCGTCACTGGTTTGTTTATCAGTCAATGAATGAACACAAACTATAAAACCAGGTTCTTGTCCTTTGAACGTTTCCAATCTGTGTTAAAAGGCAAATGTATAAATCTTTCTCACCTAAGCCAATATATGACTAAATGTCATAAGAAGGATGGGATCCTTGTAGGATACTTCTTAGAGGTGACACGTGGTGAGGAAAGTGGCTTGGGTGGGACATACCTGAAGGAGGTCACAAAGATAGAAGAATCTGAGGTTCTTTTTTTCCAACCATCCAACAAGCCGCCGATAGAAATAGGTTGATCTCCCTTCAACCAGTTCCCATGATTCTACCCAGTGCCAAGCAGCCTCTCCACGGACTGTCTCAGAGGCCTCGCTGTATTCTATACAAGCAAAAGAAACCGGAGCTCCTCTCTCTGCACGAGGGGATTACCCAGCTAATGTTTCCTCTCAGCTCTGGAACGGGGAGGGAATTCTAGGCTACATAGC
This sequence comes from Ursus maritimus, assembly GCF_017311325.1. Taxonomy (NCBI): domain Eukaryota; kingdom Metazoa; phylum Chordata; class Mammalia; order Carnivora; family Ursidae; genus Ursus; species Ursus maritimus. The sequence continues at coordinate 47,125,908 of NW_024424008.1, read as the reverse complement.
CATGCAGTGGATACCTTTCTCCACTGGTCAACCTACGTGAAAAGCGTTTTAAAACTTTTCATAGTTCTCTCTCTCTTTTAAGTTTGTCTGCTCGGGTGGAGGTGCGGAAACAGTACTCTTGCTGCCTGGTTATCTGATCGTTGTGGTCTCAGGGCCCCCATTATACAGCCTATGCCCGAGCTTTCTGGAGCTGGGTAACTTGCCTTAGCTCTGATGGGCAGCGTGTGAGGGGCGCCCCAGGGACCTAGGGGGCTTCTCAGATGGCCTGAATTCAATGAATAGTTCCCAGCTTCATCAATAGGGGCATAGCAATCAGGTGGTTGTAAGTAGGGCTGGATCTGAAGGATTTTCAAGTAATCGTATTGGAGGATTGCCCTGGGTATAAAGACGTGTATAATATCAAGCCACATTTGGCACGCTCCAGTGAAGGCTGTGGCAGCTTGTCTGACAGGGTGCCCGCCTCTTTAACAGCTCTTTTAATTCCAGATGAAATGAAAATTCCCTCCTTAGTAGTCATTAAGGCTTCAATTTTATTTCTCATTATTAAACCATGAAGTTGGCCAAAACATTTAAATTAAGCAAAATGAAGAGATTTATGGGCAAATTGGAGCCTAGGTGAAAAATTGAAGCCTAATCTCTAAAGATTAAGAAAAAAACACAATAACCACACTATTGAGGAAAAAAGCAAATCTCAGAGTAAACAGGGGGAAATGTTCTTTCTTATTTTCCCCAAAGAACCAGCTCTTTAAAATTGTGTTTTTAGATGATGATTTCATGCTTGGTAATACCCACATGATTCAAGAACTGTTGGAATAAGACTTAAATGGTATTTTAGTCTCTGTGTAGAACTAGAGAAGTATGTCAGATTGATAGCCCTAAGCAGCCGACAGCCTCCTGCAGAGAAGGAACACTGTGGTGAGGGCAACATGAATGATTGCAGATCCCCCTTGCCCTAAAGACAGACTCCTGCTAGGTGGCCAGTGTGGGGGTCAGAGATTATACGTGTTTGATCTTCAGTTTCTCCATTGAGAGTGTCAGGAAGGGGCTCTGGTGCCAGAGGGAAGGATGTTTCTGATGTTTCTAGCCAGCTGAGTGTTGGTGGGTAAGCGTGCAGCTCAGGCCCGGTTTGGATTCCTTATCAGAGGCCACGTTCCTCCCAGAGGAGAACGCTGCTGCAGGGGCAAATTTGAAATGCTAACAGAGATGAAAGTTTCCAGAGGCAGCCACCTAAGCCAGGCACCCACAATTGAAAGTATTTTAATTTCAGACCAAAGAGTGTCATGGATAATCAGTTATAATCTCATCTGTTGGTCCTAAATCTCTTCCAGCAGTGAAGAGAGGCAGTTACCTTAAGGGCAGTGAGGACAATGATTGCTCCCCGGGGGCTTTCAGAGAAAAATCCATTTACTTCCAAACCGAACCACTAAGGCTTGCTCTGAAGGTAAGTGGTGTGATCTGGAGGTTAGTGTTAATTACCACCAGACTCCTACTGTCCCCCAGATGCTGCATCTCCCCCATAAATCTGCTGTGGTACCTGAAATTGTCACTAGAGTGTATGATATGGAGCTAATCATTTTAAGTCAATTGTTACCCAATAGCAGAGACAAGGTCTGGGAGAGGTCAACTTTTGTGAAGGTGTGGAGGCTCAAGCAAGGTGCGAGGCCAGCAGACCTGCCTCCAAGGATGCTTAGGGGTCTAGGTGTTGCCAGGAAAGCTGATCCTAGAGACAGGTGGCGGCGGGGGGGTGGAAGGGAATGGATGTTTCTTCCATGTCTGTTGTGTTCCAGACATTACACGAGGTGCTTTCACCTAAGCGATCCTATTTAATCCTCATAGTAATTCTCGAAGGTGTGCTCTCTTACCCTCATTGTAGAGCTGAGGAATTGGAGGCTCAGGGAGCTGAAGTAATTTGCCCAAGTTCACAAACCTTTCCCAGCACGATGTGAACTCAGGTTTGCCAGGTTCAAAGAGCATGCTCTTTCTGTGGCATCATGCTGACTCCCTGGAGATTAAGGAACAGGGAGCTTATTTCACAAGTGAGCCAGCCGAGATTCACCTGACTAGCAGCCTGTGAGGGAAACTGTCTCCCTTTACAACCCTTCCGAGATCGGAATGGAGGTAGAATCTCTACTAGGAACAAGAGACTGGATTGATAACCAGATTTCAGTCCCCTCAAGATTCACCTTTCCCTTGGAGTCGCTGTTGCCGCCATCTTTGTCTCCAGGGCCACTTCTGCTCTTTCACAAATCAGACTCAAGTAGACTTCAGACTCTTTCCTTCATTCCCTGTAGTAGGACTGCAATAAGGCTAAAACGATGAAATAAGACTTAAAGGCTCAGAGATAACAAAGGGAAAATAAACATGGATTAAGAGGCAACTAACTAATCAGGCCCGAGACCTGTGGCTGCTCCCCAGAGCGTGGCCCAGCCTCACAGGGCACCTGTCCACCCAGCTTCCAGCCTGCCTCTGCCGGGCAGGGGCCAACTCCTCCACCCCACCCTGCCCCACCCCAAGCACCTGAGAACATCTGCAGGCATGGCCAAGGATGTTCAGCACACTGTTTAAAGTCAGTCTTCACGTTTACTTTTTTGTTTATTTGAGAGAGAGAGAGAGCACAAGCAGGAGGGGCAGAGGGAGAGAGAATCTCAAGCAGACTGTGAGCTGAGTGGGGAGCCCGACATGGGACCTGATCTCATGACCCTGAGATCACAACCTGAGCTGAAGCCAAGAGTCCCGTGCTTAACCGACTGCGCCACCCAGGTTCCCCCCATCTTCCCATTTCTAAGCAACTACTGTCCTCGTGCAGATGGGTGCCAATCTTGACTGACTTATTTATTGCTAGCACCAAATTCGTAACCCAATCTGAGTAGAAAAAGGTAAGTAGCATAGGAAAAGGGAAAGAACTTTTTACAACTTGTTAAAATATAAATACCCATGACATTTTTATTTTTTAATGCAACCATTCAAAGCACTGGCAGCAACTGGTTTCCTTGACCACAGTCATCAGGACCTCATTGAATAAATTCTTCTCACGCACAATCTGTTTCATTTAGAACAAGCTCTCTTTTCACAGAGCTACCAAGTCAGCTATTATCAAACACTTGAAGACCTTCAAAACTACAATGGAATATTTCACACCCATCAGGTAGGCAAAAATAAATAAATAAAAATCTGATAAAACCAAAGGCTGATGAAGATGTGTGGTCAAACGAAAGTCTCCTCACCTCCTGCTGCTAGGAATGTAAACTGAAGAACAATTTGGAAAGAGCTAATAAAGGTAAAGAAGAGGAACACCCAGTGAATCATCCATTCCATTTCTTAGCATGCACTCTAGAAAAATTCTTGGAAATGTTCACAAGGGACTTTTCCTTTGCATTCACAACTTGGCTAACTCTTCGGCTCAAGAGGCCTAGTTTTCTGCTGATCTCCGCTTTCGACATGCCTTCCTCACTAAGCTTAATCATTTCTAGCTTTTGATTGAAAGTGGGAAACGTGTGAATCTTCCTTTCACTTAAACACTTCAGAGGCCATTATGGGGTCACTAATTGGTCTAATTTCAATGTTGTGTCTCAGGGAATAGGGAGACCTGAGGAGAGGGAGAGAGAGATGGAGGAACGGCTGATTGGTGAAGCAGTCAGAACACACACAGGGCTTATCAATTAAGTTTGCCACCCTATGTGAGCACCCCAAAACAGTTACAATGGTAACATCAAAGATCACTGATCGCAGCTCGTCATAAAGAATATAATGAAGACAGAAGATGAAAATATCACAAGAATAATCAGAATGTGACACGGGGACATGAAGGGAGCAGATGCTGCTGGACAATGCCATGATAGTCTTGCTCAACACAGGGTGGCCACAAACCTTTAATTTGCAAAAGATGCGACATCTGCGAAGCACAATAAAGTGCAGCTCCGTAAAATGAGGTGGGTCTGTAACCTCCAGTGTCTTATTGTGTAAGATAGACGCTCTCGCAGTGTTACTGGGAGGATTACAGAGATAACGCATAGGAAGTGCATGTGTACAGGGCTTAGGAAATAAGAAGGGCCCAAGAAATGGTAGCACGTGTGATGCTGACGGTTAGCCTTTTTCAGGCTGCTACTTCTCATAGCTGTCAACACTATTCTCTTTCTAATATGTATGATGCTGATGGGAAAGGCATAGGAAACTTATAAACTGATAAAATTTTAAGTCAATAAAGCATTTACTAGCAAGACATAACTTTCTGCCTTCAGAAGATAACCAGTCAGTCCATTTTATTAATATAGTGTTTTCTGGATTCATTTTGACTTTATCGTTTGCACATTATTGATCAGCAGAGAGCTGATCATACAGACCAGACTAGGCCCCCGTAGAATTATTCTCACAGAATTACCCTTTGCTGACATGCTTCTGAGCTGGAGGGTCTTTATGAGGAACAGGCCGATGAACCTCACTGACTCGACTCTGAAGACTATTTGGGTTCACTGCATTATACAGTGTCCATTTAACCAGGCCTCTGGGGAAAACCCCATACCTGATTTTAGTGCCAAAAACAGCTAAACATCCCTTGAGCAATTGGTTTGATCCTATGGATACTCTGAACAGACAAGTTTCCTTTCCTTTGAATCCATGTCTGGAAAGCTCAGCGCGAGGTCTGCAAACTGTCATCACTCTGTGCATGTTTTAGGCCTCGCCTTAGAGTCATCTTGGTTCCTGCCCCTCTTTTTTCTTCTTCTCTCACCCTGCTTGTAGCTGGGAAAAGACACATAGACACATACATATATACCATGTAGTGGTCCTTACTAATCTACAAAAGAAATTATGTAGTGTTGTCATTCTGGGTGGTGTGAGGCTAGCTTGGCATACAGTAGACTAGCCTGAAGTTTTGTTTCTCCCATAGACCCTTCCTATGCACATGTTAAAACACAGCTCTTAAAAAGGCAGTTAAATGGTTAATTCCCATCTAGATCCTAAGTAAGTGTTTTCCCAGTACACCATTTATAATATAGTGTCGTACCTCGGGAGATGAGGTGTTGAAGTGCTGCTTGAGACATGCTGGGAAAACTCTGGAAAATAACTTGCTGAAAGAAAAACAGTTCAGGGAAGTAATTTTATCTTCCATTTTCCTGGTGGGATGCTCTCTGGGATGGGTTGCCATTGTTTATGTGTAAGTAACAATCTATTCCATATGCTCAAAGAAAGAGCAGAACAATGCCAATCTGAGACATTTCCCAGCAGCACTCGGCAGATAATTTATGGGGCAGAGAGTCAAGGACTCCTACTTCCGCAATCATTGTCATTGTTATGCATGAAGGACCGCCATTACACTTTCTGACTTTTGCTCTCTGATGTTTCTGCTTGAAAAAAAAATTATATATATTAACATTTGCCATAGATGCAAAGGTATATCTGAAGACATTCAAATCACATGCCTTGTTCCTGACTGAGAAGAGGATACACAATTCAGTGTGTGACCAAAAGTGAGGTTATGGGCCTCCGTTCTGAGCCAGGCATACTCCCCTCTTTTAGGAAAGGCACAGGGACACATCCCTCTGGCCAGACTATTTTGCTTCATAACTCTGTTTGTGATTCTTTTTTTCCCCATTCTTTTCGAGCCAAGTCCTGGTGAGGTGCCATGGAGATGGATGTGATGTCATGAGGGAGAAATGTGAGGAAAGGTCCCTTCTTTCATGCCCCCATTTTCCTCAAAATGCTGGACTGCATCCTTTCGTTTTAAATTGTGGAGTTAATGGAGAAAAGGGGAGAGCTTGGTCTTGTGGAGGAGAGGTCCACAGAGAAGTTCCTCGGGAACATGTAGGAACAGAATTCGCTGCCATAAAACAAGACACAAAAATCTCCATTCCTTCCTGAAGAAAGCTCAAACACATGGCTTCATTCCCTTCAGGACAGGTTGCTCAGATGAGGGCCACCCAGCCTAATGGTTGAGCTGTAAGCTCTGGAGTCAGGTTCCTAGCGTCAGTTCCCAACTCTGCCACTTTATATTGTGTGGCTTTCAACGAATTGTTGCACTTAATTTCACTAACCCCCATTTTTCTCAACTATGCAATGAGGATGGTAATAATAGTCCCTGCTTCACAGGATTGCTGTAAGGATTAAATGAGACAATCTCCATAATGCAATTAGGATAGTACCTGAGCATATTAAGCACCAAAACATGTCAGTTATTGTTATTTATAGGATCAAAGTCATTTTAAGGATGGTTGATCCATAAATTTTTACTTTTAAAGATCCTCTTTAATGAGAAATTATTTTTCATGCTCCCACACTAATAGGATCACAATGATATGTGTAGTGTCGAGTGATTAAGAATTAAATTACAGATGTTGACATACATGTTTTCAGTGGCCATGTGTATTTGGGTGCTGCTATTTGTTCCCAGTTTGGTGCACACGGAGATTTGCATACCCCTCACCAAGTCTGAGTCTGTAGCTAAGGAAACATGGCCTCCCTACAATCAATCCTCTGTGCTTTGTGGAACAGTAGGGTGCAGTGACATATTATAAGGTATCCCATGACGAAGGGCTCCGAGGCCAAACATGTTTGGGACATGCTGTGTGAAATAAAGTTGAACCATTTTTCTCTGCCGCAGAGTAGAGTATTTATAATGCAAATATGTGCAGTGGTTCTCCAAAAGATACGATGCTGCTTCTCCCAGACATTTTTGACAAAAGGTATGTGGGGTGTGTGTGTGTGTGTGTGTGTGTGTGTGTGTGTAGAAGCACCTGTAGCAACTTGAGTACATGAGGGCTTGGAAACTTACCTTCACCAGACCTCCTTTTGCTGGCAG